>NW_026726257.1:0-57279 GCF_029784015.1 Lycium ferocissimum | reverse complement strand
TTCGGGAGATTTCGTTTGCATTATGTATACGTATATGATTTTGATACGGTTTTTGACATAATCGATTTGTACTCCACTTTGTTATCTGATTTGCTTTCAGTTTTGATCCATATTTCTGTATTCTGTGCTTTACATACTTCGCGTACATATTTCTCAGACCGACCCCTTTCTTCGGGGTCGCGTTCATGCCCGCAGTATTACATCGTGCGATCCCCCACAAAAGAGGTCACATTTCTCGCTATCTTCGGACTCCGCTTCCTTTTGATTCGGGCTTACCTTGTATATAATTTTGCCATGTATATTCTCATGTATGTTTGGACTATTTGGGCACGGCGGGGCCCCGTCCCGTCATATGATTGTCCGTTTGTCCTCTGTAGGTCCGGGACATATCATGCGTGGTCGTGCCTACTTATCGTATGACCGTGGTTGTATTCGTTGTGTTGGGCGCATTCCATTCGGCCGCGGCGGCCGGTCCGCATATGTATATGACATTTTGTTGGTGGCGCCGTCCGCATATGCATATGATATTTTGTCGGCCCCGCGTGGCTATTTCGGTATTTTCCGCGTGCGTGTTATTTTCGGGGTTAGTCTATAAAACAAAGGAAATCCCGCCGAAATTTTCCGAAATTATCCGAGTTTGAATTATAGTCTTGTCGGCTTTTGTTATAAATATTTGAACCCGTTCGTTATGTTTTGAGGTTGCGTTTGGTAGATATGTTCGGGTGCTCAGGTCGAGCACCAGTCACGGCCTACGGGGTTGGGTCGTGACAAGTTCACTAGATATTCTCTTATACATGTAGAAAGCACTCTTATGAACATTAATCTTTTGACCAGAAACAGCTTCATACTTATGCAGAATCTTCATAATCCTTTGAAGTGACCATTTGTCAACGAGGGCAAAACTATTGTGTCATCAACATATGACAAATGAATCGGTTAATAGCTCCATTTAGGCAAACCATAGCCACATACATCCCTTCATCAAACAAGCTATTTAAAGCTCTTGATAATGTCAAAGATCCAAGATGAATGATGCAAAGATAAAGGATCACCTTGCTTTACTCCCCTTTGTAGAATGAAAGAAACCAAGTAGCCGGCTATTAATGAGGATTGAATACCAGTTATTAGCAAGTATTCTCCAAATCATATCCACAAATACCTCTGAAAATCCCATCCTCTTCATCACCTGAATTAAATACTTCCAAGAGACCCTATCATATGCCTTTTCCATGTCTAGTTTGATGATCACATTTGCTAGCCTTTCCCTCTTTCTAATATCTACAACAACCTCTTGAGTAAGTAACACATTTTCTATAATATTCCTTCCTTTTACAAAACCAGATTGGTTTTGAGAAATTAAGGAAGGCAGAATAGATTCCAATCTGTCATGAATAACTCTAGTAATGATCTTGTTGATGAAGTTACTTAAACTGATAGGCCTAAGATCAGAAAAATTATTGATAATTTCCTTTTTTGGTAGTAAAAACAAATTAGTATGAGTGACAGATTTTGGAAGAGTTTTACTGTCACGACCCAACCCCGTAGGCCGTGACTAGTGCCCGAGCTGGGCACTCGTACCCACTTACCGATAATACTCAAATCATAGCAGGCAAAATAGGAACTTATACGTGCAGAGAGGTACGACACCGCGTACGCGCATATATATATACATAAATCATACATATAACCGAAGGATATACAGAACTCAGACATAACTGAATAGTACTACCCACAACCCACGTTTATGTCTACAGGCCTCTAACAGTAATAACAGAATCATATGACGGGACAGGGCCCCGCCGTACCCTGAACAAGTATACACAAATGTAACAAAAGACTGTACCAAAATCTGGGCTCCGGACAAGGGAGCTCTTCAAGATAGCTGAACAGGGCTCACTCAAGAGGACAGAAGAGTAGTGCAGTAACCGGATCTCATAAAACTTACCTTGAACGTAAATCATGCTTTTCAAAATCATTAATGGGCTGAATATCATAACTAAAGAAATCATCATGAACATATGCGTACATAACATGCCCCGGCCCTCTAATGAGGAACGTGGTAAGTAAAATCATCATGTATATACATGTAACGTGCCCGCCCTCTAGTGAGGGACGGTGAAAAGGAATCATCATATGCCATCCCGGCCACCTCCCGTCATCACATCATCATCATATGTATACATATATATATATATATATATATATATATATATATATATATATATATATATATATAACATGCCCCGGCCCTCTAGTGAGGGACGCGGTGAACAATGCGGTGGAATTGCACAAACACATGCCCCGGCTCGGACGCGAAGAAAGAAATGGCAACGACTCGCACGAGCGGTAGTGAGAAACCATATGCAATGTAAAACATACAATGTTTGCAAAGACTCGAAAGACCAATCCGACGATAGATCATTTAAAGGAAATCGTACAATAGCCATAAATCATACCTTTCGAAGTTGCGACGAACTACGTCAAAGACAAAACCTTTGGGATCGTTTGTACATGGCAAAATATATCATAGAACTCAATGGAATAATCAAAATGATCACTTTTTAACAATCGGAAGTTAGTCAAAAGTCATACTTGCATAACGCTCAAAATAAGCCAATTAATTCAATGTGGAAAAATCTCGAAAATTGAGGGCCCACCTCGGGTCAAGTCGAGGTGGCGTACGTAAAATTACGAACATTAGGCTTTATGGAGCCACCTATGAAGATCTCAAGGTAATTCGGTTCCATTTGTGGGAGTTATAGATGCTTAAGCTATTTTTCCAACAAAACATAAAGTGTCTATTTCAATTCCATTGAATGAAAAAGGGCTAAATCTAAGCTCGGATTCCTAGGAGTAGAGTCGTCCCCAAGGCTCGTATCAAAACCTATTATGCCTAGGACATGCCAAGAGAACAAAAGGTGAAGCTTTACATACCTTATGCGTCTTCCTCGCTTGTCCAAACTCAAGTCCCGATTTCCTCAAAATCTACAAATGGTCATAGTTACCAAACATTACTATAGGCCTTTTTGGAATGCAATCTTAACTCAATATTTGTCTACAGAAATTTGGACAAAGATCTCCCCTGTAAACGCGCCATCCCCGAGAATCCAACTCGGCCAAAAATACAACAACAAATCCGAGAATTTAACTCGGCCACAATATCAACAACAATACCAAACCAACAACATCAATAATCAATTCACAAGTACATTCTAACATTAATGGCTCTTTGTTTACATAATCCAACAACATTCATTATATTCCATTATACTTACCTCAACCGCTTACATTCAAACCAATATTAACGTTTATATATTCGACTACCAATCCAAACCCATTCAAACCATGAACAAGAACACTTTAAGCAATTCTTACGATATTTCAAACAACCCAAACATTGTTCCAATTCACCCGAATTTGTCTCCAAACCCGAGAACAACATGATCTACATTCTTTCCTTCTAAATTCATGATTTACACTAATAATCCACATATCAACAACACGATCCTCATAAATACCAAAAATTACATAAAATTCACATAAACTTCCAATCATCCCATAACCAACATAACATTAATTTGGGTCATCAAACTTGCATTTTTCCTTATAAACTCCATAACGACGATAACGAAAATACTAACGACGATTTATTTATTCTCAACTACACAAAAGGGGGACCATTCGGCCAACACACCCTCCATGCACCTTTCATGATTTCCATTCATTTTCTACACATTACAACAACACATAAGCATGCTAAAAACACTTAATTCATCATTCCTACACATTCCACATCACACACGGTCCAAAACTACATATGGCCGGTTTCACCCCAACATGCAATATTTCCATAATTTCATTCATTTTAGCATACAACAACACATATAAACCCTTCATAACACATAAAACACAAAATTAAACTTACCTTCCTTCACAACTTCTCAACTTGCCCAAAGTTGGTGGCTAGAGAAAACGAGTAAACTATCGCCCGAAACAACGACTCCACGTTGACGAGCACCCTTGAATTGACAAGTTTGCTTGAAGAATTAATTTTTTGAATGGCTAAATCCTTGGCTTGGAATTTCTAGGGGTGGCCGAATGCTATGGCCCTTCTTTCCTCTTCAAGTTTTCTTGATTTCTCTAGAAATGAAAATGGTAACAAAGATGACTAAGTCATCTTTTAATTCCCATATATTAGGCTCCATGTGGCCATGGCCCACATACTACATGGCCGGCCACATGACCCCAAATTTTTCTTTTTTTCTTTTTTTTTTTTGTTGAATTTAGTTGTAGAATTTTCAACTTTCCAAAATTAGCACACTTACTAAAAATGGAAATTGCCTCCAAGTGCTTCCTTAACATCTTCATGATATTAAAATCATACACAACTTAAGTCTTTAAGACACACAAAAGTCTCTCGGGATAGTCTTGTCCCTAACTTCTCATAATTCACTCAAGTTGTCCCGTTGTTCAAAATACGGGATATAACATTTACCATCAAAGAAAGCCTTAACTACATTGTATACATCTGCCCCAACAATATCCCAACATTTATGATAGAAGAGTCCTGATAAACCATCAGGGCCACATGCACTATCACCTGCTAACTCAAATACAACTTTATGCACTTTCTCCAAAGATGGCATAGAGCATAATAAATCATTTTGATCCGGAGTAATAGCTTCCTGCACATGCTCTAAGATACTATAGTCTGATGATGTTGGCTCGCAAGAGAATTGTTGCTGATAGAAGTCTATAGCTGCTGCTAAAATCTGATCCCTATCTTCCAACCATGCGCCTTCATCATTCTGTATTCTATTAAGTTGCATTCTCTTCCTTCTTCCATTTACCAAGCCGTGAAAAAACCTTGTATTTCTATCTCCTTCGATTGCCATTTAACACCCCGGCCTTTTGTTTCCAAAACTCTTCTTCAAAATGCATATATCTTTTGAATTCAGCTTGAGCTTGTTGCAAAACCATTCTATTAACTTCAGAGGGATCCTCTTCAAACAACTGCTCTTTGATCTTAACAATATCCTCTCTAATAGTTAATTGCTTAAAGATATCACCAAAAATCTCTTTACTCCATACAGATAGAGCAGCTTTCAATTTCTTCATTTTTAACTTGAAAGTAATAAAAGCATCTCCAACAAACTCAGTACTCCAATGTTGTTCCACTGTATGCAAGAAAGACTCATGATCTACCCAAAATTTTAGAAATCTAAAAGGCTTGGAGGATTTTTGAACTTGTTCTCCTACTATAAGCAAAAGAGGTGTATGATGCGATCCATTCTAGATAAATGCTCCATTTGTAGATTACCAAGCCATTCTTGCGATTATTGACTAAGATCCTGTCCAATATTTTGCATATGCAATCTTCCCCGACTTACCATTCCACCAAGTGAAAGGATCGCCCCTAAAGTCAATATCCTGCGTATGTCACAAGAGTTTTTGCAAAATGCAAAATCCCCACCTCGGTTTGGTGAGCAGCAACCCACCTATCTTCTCTTCTTCATGTAAAATGACATTGAAATCTCCACACCAACCATGGAAAATTCATGTTTGCTGATAAAAAATAGATATTATCCCACCGGTTCCAATCTATCCACAGCATCACACTTTGCATAAACTAAGGTAGTGACTAACATTTTGCCACTGTCTAGGAAAGTAAGCTTGAGAGTAACCCGCTGATCAGAGTTAATCAATACTTCCACCTCAATTCCATCATTACCAAAAAACCAGATTTTACCATTGCAGTTAAAGCCAGCCACCTGCATACCCAATCTCCTATTATATTTGTCAATGTGTCTAGAATCTTGAAAAGGCTCCATGAATGCTATTTGAAAGAATTTATCATGTCTATGCAACATCTGAACTCTATGAAATGCCTTCTGATTATTCACAGATCTTATGTTCCAAAAGAATGCCTTCATCATTAGGAACTTAATTTAGAACTAGCACCCCTCTTTGACAAAATCCTGGATGATTGTTCTCCAGTTTTCTTACTTACACCTGTGTTTCTTTTAGAAGCTGATCTAGTAACCACCAATTCAGCATTAGGATTTCCCTTCCTCCCTTTCTTACTACCTTTAGTATCATGTGAAGAAAACTCCTCCAATATTAGATTACTCTCAGCTTGCTTACAATCTGTACTGATCACATCTTGTAATTCATTAAAGCAACATTTATTCTCTAAATCCTTCAGATTATGTGACACCAGATCATGTAATTCTTTATGAGGAGAAGGTTTCTTCTGTGTAGATATTTCATTAGAATTATCTTTTAGAATTAGATCTTGAGCAGAAGTCTCCTGATCCATGGAACCAGTCTTACTTGGAATGCAACCAATAACCCTTTCATCTTCATTCTCCAGGCTAATTGAATACTTTCTAATCTCACCTTGAACTTCCTCATTAGATACTTCATTCATATTCAAATTACCTGCTTGAGTACATTCAGACATCTGATTTTCCTGAGAAGCTTCAGAAACCTCCTTTATATCACGATGCCTGTTAATTACATCAGTAATCTGAGTAAAGTCTTCATCTTCATCTCTAACGGATCTTTCTCTCCTAGTTGTTGATCATCTGTATCTGTAAGTCCTGGTATACTGTTAACTTGTACTTGATCCTTATTAATCAGATTATTCACCCCATCCCCAGGATCATGCATAACTTCCAAAACACCTTTATTCTGATCAACTTCATCTTTGCCCCCATATTGATCAATGGGTTCAGACACTCCTTCTCCAACATTAGGATCTTCATCAATTCTTCCACGCACCATTACAGACTCTTGTACATCATCAGATATTCCATTATTCTCCTGTTCTTAACAGCCATAAGCCTCTTTTGAATCATAATCCACATTAACCTCCTGAGCTTCTGCTTTGCCATCCACCTGTTGATTATTAATCTCTTTTTGAACATGATCACCATTAATTTGTTGTGTTTTGTCAATAGCTACTATACTTTGATTATTAGCTTCACTATTTTGCACCTTATCAACTTCATTCTCATCAAATTCACCCTCTTCCAGAGAAATGATCCTATTCTTAGCCTGATCTTTGTCCTGAGACAAAATTGCAGCTTCTACACCATCATGAACATTATTAACTTGATTATGATCCTTTATGTCATCTACAAATGCAATTGCAACCTTTTGCTCTACAGAAACACCATCTTCTACCACATCCTCCACATTACTTTTATTATCATTTTTCAACTTACTAACTTCAGTATCCTCTACTCCTTGGTTCAAAGCCTCAAATTTGTTTGACACAGTAACTTCTTTGTTTCCATCATCCTTCCTAGTTGGAATCATTTTGTTCTTGTGCTGCCCTTTGTTTCCAGGATATGTTACCACAGTACCACTGGATAAAACTTTTGGTAGATATTGCTGCATTGGTTTTTTCCACCCCCTATATCCTCTATATCTTATTTGCTGGAACTGCCCTTGTTTACTTGTTCCAGGTTCTTCTGTTAAAACTATAGCCTTTCCATTATTCTGAACCACTTCTTCTTTGTCTTCTACCTCATTTTCTAGCAGTTCTGGGTGAAGCACCCAACAATCTTCATTGGAATGACTTTGCAAAAAACACTTTGTGCAATACTTTGGTAAGTAGTCATACTGAATATTAACTTGAATAAACCTGAAATCCTTTGTAACATCATCTTCAATCTCCATCCACACAGACTTAGGCAAATCTGCAAGCAAATCTACTTGCACTTTCACTCTTGAACTATTTGGCCTAGTTTTGTTTATAGTAGCAGCATCTAGTTGAATTGGTTTGCCCACAGCTGATGCTAATGTAAACAATGATTCCTTGACAAAAAAAGTAGGAAGAAGGTTTGGAAACGATATCCAAGCCATAGCAACTAAAGTCTCCTTTTCAATACTAAACTTAGAATCATATATCAAAGGTCGCATTTGATAAGAAAGACCATCCTTTGATTTTAACCAAAAACACTTTTTGACGAGACAATGAATAAAATCTTCTCTTAAATCACATCTTATTAATACATGTCTATCTCTCAAAAAGCCTACACGACAGTTACCCTTTGCACCACACTGTTGAGGTATAATAGTTCTCATTTCATCTAACTCGGGCCATCCATACGAAAACTTACCATCTACGGCATATTGTAGGTTTTCAATCATCTCCATTCGTAAGACTTCAGAGGAGGACCATCTTACAACGTGTTTACCATCTATAATCCCCACCTTCTTCATAGGGATGGGTTCATACGTCTGCATGGGATTTTCAACAGTATCATGCATAAGGGTATGAAGATATTTATGTTCAGTGTTCGTAGGGGTTGCTGTGATTGGATGTTGAGGATTGCTGGACAAGGAGAGAGGAGGGAAATCTTGATGAGAGAGAGGCTGACCAACCACCAGACGCGGTGGCTGGCTAGTGGCCGGAGAGGCCATAGAAATTTTAGGGTTTTCAAATTAGGGTTTGCATGGGAGGAGAGAGAAGAGAGCTTTTTCTCACTTGCATCAGTCTATCTATCATATGACGACACAAAATTTTTTTGAGGTGTAGCAGCAAATGTGTTGAAGATCCATCTAGAATTGTGCCAGTGCATGATGTTCAAGTTACCGAGAAGTTGACTTATGAAGAGGTGCCCATTGTCATACTAGATAGGCAAGTGCATAGACTCAGAACTAAAAATGTAGCCTCAGTTAAGGTTCTGTGGAAGAACAACAATAGAGAAGAGATGACTTGGGAAGTAGAAGGAGATATGAAGTCCAGATATTTGCAATTGTTTCCACCCCCAGAAGAGGTTCAAGACGAGACGTCATTGGCATAAGGTATGTAATGTTTTTTTTTTTATGTTTTTGGTTGTGTGTGGCCATGTTTTCTTGCCGTTGTTGTTGTAACCCTGTGAGATGATGTTATTTTAGGTGCTGTGATAGGATGGTAGTGTCATATTACAGGGGAAATTCTGGCGAAATTTCTGTAGAATTCCCGAGAACTTAACATTCGAGGATGAATGATCTTAAGGGGGGGAGAGTGTTACACCTCGCAAATTTCATGCCGTTGTGTCGTAAATAGACTAACGCGAGCTTAAGGTGAACATGAGGCTCTTATTATTATAAGAAGGGTATTTGGTGGCTTTAAAGTGCATACGATAAGATTTTGAAGTTATATGAATTAGTGAAATTAAGTTCATCAAAGGAAGGTGAAGTATAAGTTGTGTTTGGGAAATATTTTGCAAACTATCGAGTTAAGGATTGATTGGTAATGCCTTAGAGAGGAGTTATGAGGATATTTAGATTGTTAATGAAGCGTTAAACAAGTGTTAAGAAGGTCCCATAAGGATTGGAGATCAAACGAATCGACGAGAACAAGTGCGGGAAGAAGGTGGGTTATACGACCATTTATACGGTCCGTATAATGGTTCGTATAATAGTCACAGTGAAAGGCCATCACTAGTGACATTATACGGTCACTTACACGGACCGTATAAAATTATACGAATTGTATAAGGGATCGTATAGTGGTTACAGAGGGGTCGGTTGTTGGTACAATTCTACGGTCACTTATACCGACCGTATAAGTGTCCGTATAATCCATGTCAGGTCAGATTTTTCACAATTATAAATATAAGACCCATGTTCTTATATTTCATTTCTCCCATCTTCTCCACTCCTCTCAAGAGCTCTAGAATATTCCAACATCTTATTAACACAAATTCAACGGAGATCAAAGATCAAATACCAATAATCAAAGGAAATCAAGTGTATGGGTGTTCATTAGGGTTAATGGAAGCTAGAAATTCCTTTGGAATTGAAGTTAAGATTTTCTTCAAGTGAAGTATCTTCATCCAAAGCTCATTCCTACATAATCAAAGGTGAGTTTTATGTTTATTTCATGTTATTAAAAATATTGAGTGGTTGAAAGACTTGGATTATGGAAAAAAGTGGAGTATGAGGTTTAAATATGGAAATAGTGGTATTCTTGAATAGTAACTTGACTTGAATCATAGTTCTTGATATATCTTGAATGTAATCTTGTTATGAATGATATTAAAGATGTTGTAGAAGCATTATATGTGAATAAATATAATGTTGTGTCACAATCATGTTTATGGATGACTTTGAAAGAGGATTTTGAGAATTGAATAATGTCTAGCTTGGTGAAGTTTATGGATTATGATATTGTGGGTGTTGTTATTGAAGTCTAGGAGTTGTTTATTATATGGAGGAAGTTGTTGAAACAAAGGAGATGCTGCCCAATTTTCATTAGCTCTTAGTTGTGCTAGTTGAGACCTAAAGTATGATTCCGGTTATCTAACCCTAGTACGAATTCTCTTGAATGTAGAATAATGAACTTGAAGGGAAGCGTTTGGTCGACAAGATTAGAGAGGCGTAAAGGTATGTAAGGCTATTCCCCCTTCTTTCTAAGGCATGACTCTTACAACATGATTTCCCCTACTTTTCCATGACTTACTTACATCCCGAAAGCTACAGGTCTATGATTATTAAGAGCTTCTCTCCGAGGTAAAGATAAAGATGCATTATGATAATGATAATGATGATTCTATATCTAGAGATTCTAAAGCTTATGAAAGGATGCTAGTATGAGATTAATGATCTTGATGTATGATTTCCTTGATTGTTATTCATTATTGATAGTCTCACCTCATAATGCTAGTTCCTTCAAGGCGAGACATGATGACTATGATGGTCCCATAAGATAATCGGAGGTTACCGACCTTACGTCACTCCGATAGAGTTACAGCGTTTGCTTGAGCTCTTATGCGTGCTTCATGTTGAGTGTCTAATGATCATTACACCGTGTCTAAACGACCGGGCAACACCGCTAAGGCGAGCGGCTTATTACACCGTGCCTCTATGGCATGGGCAGACACCACTAGCGGGCGGCATGAAATGATTACCCCGGACGTAGGAGGCCCGGATGCGGGCTAATGATGTTATTGATTCAGACAGCTTATGTATGTATATGTGATATGTTTTAAAGATAAAAATGAGCATGCATGATTCCGCCTCAAGAGGCAAGCAGTTGTAGCTATACTTTCTTCTTATGTTTCTATATTTCCTTATCATGTTATCATATATGCCTTACATACTCAGTACATTGTTCGTACTGACGTCCTTTCTTTTATGGACGTTGTGTTCATGCCCACAGGTAGACAGGGAGGCGGTACAAATTCATAGGAGCCTATCAGCAGCTACACAGGAGCACTCCACTACTCCGGAGGTGATATTTATTGATATATTCTTTTGTGCACATATTTGGGGCATGGCGGGGTCTTGTCCTGTCCTTATGACTTCAGTACTTCAGTTAGAGGCTTGTAGATACTTATGTGTGGGTTATAAATGTTATGAGACTTCTTCAGTGTACATTTTGTATATCATTTTGTAGCCTCGTGGGCTTATGCATATATACATGTTTGGGAAATTTAGAAATTGGTTTTTGACAAGTTTTATGTTGAAATTGATATATGTCCAGGTTAAGTATGATAGATGGCATGATGACCGGTGCTCGGTAGCCAGCTCCGGGTACCCGTCATGGCCCACTAGTTGGGTCGTGACACTAGGGCTAAACTACATTCTGAGGCAATATACTGATAAGTATGAAGAATGAGGCATAAGGAGAATCATAAACATTCCCTAACGTAGATAGTTAGCCTCACATACGCTCCAAAACTTGTAACTACTGGTCTGAACTTGAAGAAGAATCCCAAAACCTGTGTCTTAAATCTTGAAAGTGGGTTTCCTTGAAAACTCGAGGTTAAGAACAATGATTAAATAATTAGGCTACGTAGTTATATGCTAGAATTGATTTGGAAGAGTTTGGAATGCGTACCTCGAATCCTTTGTTACGTCTCAGAATTTTGGGTTGTTGCATTATGAGTAGACTAACATAGGCCTAAAGTGGACATGAAGTCCTTATGAGTTTAAGGAGAGTATTTGATAACTTTAAGCGCGCGCCATAAGATTTTGAAGTCATATGAATCGGTGGAATTAAGTTCGTCGAAGGAAGTAGAATGTAAGTCATATTTGGGACGATTTCACAACAATTGAGTTATACTTTGTTTATTAATGACTTGAGGAGGAGCTATAGGGGCCCTTAGATGATAAATGAAGTGTTATACAAGTGCCAAGAAGGTTCCATAAGGATTGGAAGTCAAACGAATCGAAGGGAGCAACTTATCGAATGGGAGCAATTTGACGGACCATTTGACGGACCGTAGGGCATTTGAAGGCTCGACAAATGGTAGACCTCCACCGTGAAATAGTCATAGTGAGGCCTGCTTGGCTGGATAGTTTAACGGTGCACTTTGACGGACTATAGGAATTTTGACAGTCCGTCAAAGTGGCCGTCTAAATGCCCGACGGGTTTTTAAGTGACGCTTTATATATTTCATTTCACCTTATTTGGGATCATTATTTCTCCAAATCAGATTCTAGAACTCTCTGTTATATCCGGCATTTTTGCGTAGTTGGAAAAATTCGGAAATAACCTTGGTTTGCAAAGGATAAGGCCCTATGTTGATTGGGATCAAGAGATGTGTGTGTTGTTCATGAAAAATAGTGGTGTGGAAATACGGAGGAAGGCCAAGGGCAAAATTGGAATTTTGAAAATGAGTTCCGGGGATTTTAAAAATAAGATTCGTGATGAATTGGGCTAGGAAAAATAAGAGAAAAATTGAGGCCCAAGAGGTGTGGGTGGCCGGCCAACCTTGTTTGGCCCAAGCCCATGTCACATGTAAATCATGTGACCATTAAGTAGAGAGGATGACATGTATATATACATGTTCATCCTTTGGAATTTTCAAGAAACCAAAAGAAAAATCAAGAAGAGAAAGAGATAGGCCTCTCGGCCGAATGGAGAAAAAAAAAATTCTAAAGCCTTCAATCTTGCTTCCAAAAATTGTTCTCTTGTGGTTTTCATACTAAGTTCAAGATCCTCTACAACTTGGTGCAATTAGTTTGGCAAGGAAGAGCTTAAGTTGGCAAGGGGAGACTCTTTGGAAAAAGGTAAGAATCAATTCACTTCTCTTATGTTGTGAAGTTTGGTTTATGTTGTGGGGCATTTATAATGAATGGAATTGCATGGAAATCATGGAATTGTGATTGGTGTGTGTATGCATGTAGCCGTGTGTATGCATGGTTATGTAGGCATGGTGTGTTGGATTTTTTTTTGTAGTATTCTAGTTGTGGATATTATGGAAATTGTATTGGAAACGGAAATTTGGATGAAGTGGAAGAATTGCATAGTGGCCGTGTGGTGTTTGGTATGAAATGAAATTGAATTAAATTCTATTTGGCTTGTTAATAGGGTCGTTGTGATATTTGTGACGTAAATGAAGTCTTAAACGATTCGAACTAGCATTGAAATGGCATGTATGTCATTATGGGAAATTATGTGATTTTTGCATGATTTTTATATAAGTATGTAAGTGAGGTTCTAAACGTGAACTAATGTTGTGGTTAATGAACTTGGAGGAAGACAATATAATTTTGTAGTTTGGTTGCGTTTGTAGAAGTTTGTCATGGTTAGAGTTGGATGGAAATTTTGCATGCTTTGCGGAATAATGAGAAATGTGTTCGAATTGTATTTGAATGGTCTTGAATTAGTAGATAAGTATGAAAACGTTGATATTGGATGATAAGTATGAAGTCGGAATGGAAACTATTGCCTTATGTTGGAAAGTTGACTAGTCGTGTTATGTTGTGATTGTTAATGTTATGGATATTGTTGTTGGGTTGTTGTTGTTGGTATAGTAGCCGAGCTAAGTCTCGGGGTGTCACATTTATAGGGGAGGTGCTGCCGAAGTTTCGGTAGACAAGTATAAAACCAAGATTGAAATGTTAACTCTCATGAATAGTAACTGGCAAAGATGACCATTTGCAGATTTTTGACGAAACGGGATTGGAGATTAAGCGAGCGTGAGACGTCCGTAAGGTATGTAGAGCTTACTTATTCTTCATATGGCATGTCCTAGACCTACTAGGCCGAAAACGGAACCTCGGGACTAATTCTGCTCCTAGAAATCCGAATTTGATTTTGGTTACTATTCCTTCAGTGCTATTGAATCAAAGTACTTACCTTTGGATATAAGAACGCATAAACCTTTGTATCTTCGTGAATGCATCCAAATGGCTCCGAAACCTTCACGGATAACTTTATGGAGCCTAATGTTTGTAAATTATGTTCGCCGCCTCGGCGTGACCCGAGGTGGGCCCGCAAGTCCCGAGGCTTCCCTTATTTGGTTTGTCGACTCCTTTCGCATGATACGAAAAGAAATGTTTGCCTATGACTCTATAGTCCGCTTGAAATGTCTGATTATGTTATTTGAACGCTCGTCACTAAGAATGATGCCAAATTTTCCGAAAATGATCTACGTTGTGTTTTTGAGAAAAATTGATAATTTAAAAGTCTGCAACTTTCGTATACAAATTCCGATTTACCCGATATTCGTTTTGAGCCTTCTGAGGCTACTGTATATGTAAATGAAACTATGTGTCAAGCCTTGGAACTTACTTTTAATATGCATATGATTTCTGCACTACTCTGTTCGTGCCGATTATTATGATTTCGTTCGCCGGTACCCGGGCCGGTTTTGTGATCGTGCGCCCTATGACATATTCGGCAGTATGATGTGTTACGGTTTCCGAGACCTCGCCATAGGGCCGGTTACCGTCTATGGTGTTATGATGTGATATGGCTTCTGTTATGTTTGATGATGTGATGTGTGTGACATTATGATCTGTTCGGAGCTGTACGGAGATTTGAAAACTTCTGGAGTATGATGTGTTGTGGCACCAGCGTCAGGGGGTGACCACGTTCCTGAGCCTTATGCACGATTTTTATTTGCATTCTGCACATTTGCATTCCGCACAGGT
Organism: Lycium ferocissimum; assembly: GCF_029784015.1. Classification (NCBI taxonomy): domain Eukaryota; kingdom Viridiplantae; phylum Streptophyta; class Magnoliopsida; order Solanales; family Solanaceae; genus Lycium; species Lycium ferocissimum. The sequence continues at coordinate 42,396 of NW_026726257.1, read as the reverse complement.
TTGGGTCTGTTACTTCTGTATTTGTTCTGTATCTTCTGACTCCAGTTTTGATTTGGATTACTGTACCTTCTGCTTTACACACTCAGTACTTTTTCCGTACTGACCCCCTTTCTGTGGGGGGCTGCGTTTCATGCCGCGCAGGTACAGGCGCTCGGTTGGGTGATTCCCCTGTTTAGGCCACCTATTTTGCTACTTTGGAGTGCTCCCCTCGATCCGGAGCCCACATTTGGTATATATGCTCCGCTTTGGATATTCTGTATATTTGCTACTGTTTGGGTACGGCGGGGCCCTGTCCCGTCATATGTTCGTATGTACGTTCTGTTTGTAGAGGCCTGTAGTCATGTTTGTGGGTCGTGGGTCCAGTCTGGTTGTGTGTGGTTTCGGCTTGTCTGTATATGATTTCGATTTGCGTCCTTAAGCGGCCCCGTATGCTACTATGGCCGATATGGCCCATCTGTTTGCATGAGTGTGTCTGGGCGATGTACATTCCGCCAACTTTGATTCCGATGTGATGTTTGACACGGCGACCGCTTGGACAACAGCATTTGTATGATGTCGGTTTTCGATTATCGGTCCGAATAATGTACGTTAAATCCGATCGTGTGGTATTTTGATGATTTGATCCGTAAGTACGTTCGGGTGCTGAGTAGGGCACCGATCCACGGCCCACGGAGGCGGGTCGTGACAAAAGTGGTATCGAGCGATCGTCCTCGGAATGTCTACGAAGCCGTGTCTCGTAGAGTCTTGTTTATCGGTGTGTTGTGCACCACATCTATAAACGAGGAGGCTACGGACATTTAGGATGTTACCTTTCTTTGAATCTTAGATCGTGCGATAGAGCCGGCCAATGAAATGAATTCCTTTAACTAACTTTTGATTTCAAATTTAGGGAACGGTATCGACGTAAGATAGTATCTGATGATGTCGGAAGCTACACCGTACGCGGTAAGCAATGGTATGAAGGACGAATGCTGGGTAAGGAATTTGAAGCACGATTGTAACGTAAAGTTGAAAATTGAAAGAGAAAGGAAAAGCCGATGTCTTAATGGTTTTAAATAATGGTGAATGAAACGTTTTCATTGTCAGTGGCAATTAAGGAGACCGGATGAAAAGGAATGATATGTATGTGAACGGGAGTGAATTGATGATTGTATAGTTAGAAATATGAACAAATTTCTTTAAAGCAGGGTGGGACCCGCTACGAAATTTTTTTTGAAAATTTAGAAAGACTCCGACCTGCCCTAAATTACGTGACAAAGGTCGTGTGGGGCAATTGACGTGGTTATATTAGCAATAACGCATCAGAACGCACGAAAGTTTCGAAGTTAAGCGTGCTAAGACCAGAGCAATTCTGGGATGGGTGACCCCCTGGGAAGGATATGAAATTTTCACAATTATAGGTATAAGAAATGAATGGAAATTTGGGGTAACCTAAAGGAAAAGTAAGGGTCAGAGAATGGATTGACTCTGATTACGTTATGAATTATGGCTGTAAGAGATCTAACATGACGAGGTTCGAAAAAGAAAGTGAGTAAGGATATTGGAACAAAGGAAGGATAAGAAATGTGATTAAGCAAAACCTTCGAAAGAGGCCGACAGACGATGCATAAAACCCTGATGTGGAAGTGTAACGAACGAGTTTGTAAATGAGCGAGAAGTGACGGTGCAGAACAAAAAGAAAATTGAGGATTTGGAAAGGAAGCCCCTCTGTAATAAGGAAAAGAAGAAAGAGCAACGTGGTTCTGAAATCAGAATAAGTTTAAATAAGCATTTGGGAATGTTTGTAGGTAAGATGATGTATATGGATATGTATGATTGTTTCTTGGCGACCATATTGGTCAAGAAAAAGGTATGTGTAGAAAGGATGTTGTTCGGGGATCCTTGACTTACAAATTATGTTGCAATACCTAAATCGGGTTAGAAGAAATTAGGAAAGGGTTCGAATGAGAATTCGAAAACATTGCGAATGGATATGTGGTAATGACCTATTTGCGATAAGACAACGATGGTAAGGATATAAACTCAATTGCTGTAGCCTATTGAATGTTTTGATGAAATAATTCGGGGCACGAAAATTCGAGTGAGTAAGGAAACGTTAGCAAGGGAACTTCCGTAAACCCCGAAGCATTAGTGAAAGGTGGTCTGACTTTGATCGAGATTTTGTGTGCCATACTTCTACATCTCCGATTTCGATGAGACTCTGTCTATTATGCCTCTGTATCTCCGAATCCGATTACGCCTCTATCTGATGTACCTCTGTACGTCTAACTCTGATTACGAATCCGTCCGACGTAGCTCCGTACGTCTGATTCTGGTTGCAAATCTGTCTGATATACTTTCGTATGTGTGATTCTGATTACGGTCTGTTCGATATACTTTGGTACGTTTGGCTTTGATTATGAACCTGTTTGATATGACGTCGGAGTATGAATTTGTCTGCTGTGCTTCTGTACGTCCGAATCTGAATACGTTTTATCCGATATACTTTTGTACGTCCGATCCTGACGGCAAATTTGTCCGATATATTTCTGTACGTCTCACTCCGATCACGGATCTGTCCGGTTTACTTCCATACGTCTGACTCTGACTACGGATCTATCCGATAAAGTTCAGTACGTCTGACTCTGATGATGGGTTTGTCCGATATGCTCCTGTGCGTCTGGTTCTGATTACGAATCTGCTTAAGATAACGTTGGATTATGCTTCTGTTTGTCGTACTTTTGTACCTCTGATTCTGGATTGTCCGACATCCGTCTGATCTTCTGGTTCTGATAAAGATTCTGTTCGTCATATGTCCTATTTAAGATTATGCAACCCGCTGGACTAATAAAGATTTCGAGCAGCCCTAATGCGGTAATATCAGAGAATGATGGAAGGAGTTGGAAAAGAAATGCCCTCACAAGCGCTCTGATTAAATACGAGTATGTGGTTGGCAAGAGAACCCCCCCCCCCCCCCCCCCCCCCGAGGAGTTTTCTTTTCAGACCTATAAGGCTAATTTAACATTCGAGGACGAATGTTCTAAAGGGGGGGAGGATGTTATATCCGGCATTTTTGCGTAGTTGGAAAAATTCGGAAATAACCTTGGTTTGCAAAGGATAAGGCCCTATGTTGATTGGGATCAAGAGATGTGTGTGTTGTTCATGAAAAATAGTGGTGTGGAAATACGGAGGAAGGCCAAGGGCAAAATTGGAATTTTGAAAATGAGTTCCGGGATTTTAAAAATAAGATTCGTGATGAATTGGGCTAGGAAAAATAAGAGAAAAATTGAGGCCCAAGAGGTGTGGGTGGCCGGCCAACCTTGTTTGGCCCAAGCCCATGTCACATGTAAATCATGTGACCATTAAGTAGAGAGGATGACATGTATATATACATGTTCATCCTTTGGAATTTTCAAGAAACCAAAAGAAAAATCAAGAGGAGAAAGAGATAGGCCTCTCGGCCGAATGGAGAAAAAGAAAAAAAAAAATTCTAAAGCCTTCAATCTTGCTTCCAAAAATTGTTCTCTTGTGGTTTTCATACTAAGTTCAAGATCCTCTACAACTTGGTGCAATTAGTTTGGCAAGGAAGAGCTTAAGTTGGCAAGGGGAGACTCTTTGGAAAAAGGTAAGAATCAATTCACTTCTCTTATGTTGTGAAGTTTGGTTTATGTTGTGGGGCGTTATAATGAATGGAATTGCATGGAAATCATGGAATTGTGATTGGTGTGTGTATGCATGTAGCCGTGTGTATGCATGGTTATGTAGGCATGGTGTGTTGGATTTTTTTGTAGTATTCTAGTTGTGGATATTATGGAAATTGTATTGGAAACGGAAATTTGGATGAAGTTGAAGAATTGCATAGTGGCCGTGTGGTGTTTGGTATGAAATGAAATTGAATTAAATTCTATTTGGCTTGTTAGTAGGGTCGTTGTGATAATTGTGACGTAAATGAAGTCTTAAACGATTCGAACTAGCATTGAAATGGCATGTATGTCATTATGGGAAATTATGTGATTTTTGCATGATTTTTATATAAGTATGTAAGTGAGGTTCTAAACGTGAACTAATGTTGTGGTTAATGAACTTGGAGGAAGACAATATAATTTTGCAGTTTGGTTGCGTTTGTAGAAGTTTGGCATGGTTTAGAGTTGGATGGAAATTTTGCATGCTTTGCGGAATAATGAGAAATGTGTTCGAATTGTATTTGAATGGTTTTGAATTAGTAGATAAGTATGAAAACGTTGATATTGGATGATAAGTATGAAATCGGAATGGAAACTATTGCCTTATGTTGGAAAGTTGACTAGTCGTGTTATGTTGTGATTGTTAATGTTATGGATATTGTTGTTGGGTTGTTGTTGTTGGTATAGTAGCCGAGCTAAGTCTCGGGGTGTCACATTTATAGGGGAGGTGCTGCCGAAGTTTCGGTAGACAAGTATAAAACCAAGATTGAAATGTTAACTCTCATGAATAGTAACTGGTAAAGATGACCATTTGCAGATTTTTGACGAAACGGGATTGGAGATTAAGCGAGCGTGAGACGTCCGTAAGGTATGTAGAGCTTACTTATTCTTCATATGGCATGTCCTAGACCTACTAGGCCGAAAACGGAACCTCGGGACTAATTCTGCTCCTAGAAATCCGAATTTGATTTTGGCTACTATTCATTCGGTTATTGAATCAAAGTACTTACCTTTGGATATAAGAACGCATAAACCTTTGTATCTTACGTGAATGCATCCAAATGGCTCCGAAACCTTCACGGATAACTTTATGGAGCCTAATGTTTGTAAATTATGTTCGCCGCCTCGACGTGACCCGAGGTGGGCCCGCAAGTCCCGAGGCTTCCCTTATTTGGTTTGTCTGACTCCTTTCTGTATGATACGAAAAGAAATGTTTGCCTATGACTCTATGGTCCGCTTGAAATGTCTGATTATGTTATTTGAACGCTCGTCACTAAGAATGATGCCAAATTTTCCGAAAATGATCTACGTTGTGTTTTTGAGAAAAATTGATAATTTAAAAGTACGCAACTTTCGTATACAAATTCCGATTTACCCGATATTCGTTTTGAGCCTTCGAGGCTACTTGTATATGTAAATGAAACTATGTGTCAAGCCTTGGAACTTACTTTTAATATGCATATGATTTACGCACTACTTCTCGTGCCGATTATTATGATTTCGTTCGCCGGTACCGGCCGGTTTTGTGATCGTGCGCCCTATGACATATTCGGCGGTATGATGTGTTACGGTTTCCGAGACCTCGCCATAGGGCCGGTTACCGTCTATGGTGTTATGATGTGATATGGCTTCGTTATGTTTGATGATGTGATGTGTGTGACATTATGATCCGTCGGAGGCGTACGGAGATTTGAAAACTTCGGAGTATGATGTGTTGTGGCACCGGCGTCGGGGGTGACCACGTTCCCGAGCCTTATGCACGATTTTTATTTGCATTACGCACATTTGCATTCCGCACGGGTTTGGGTCCGTTACTTCGTATTTGTTCGTATCTTCGACTCCGGTTTGATTTGGATTACTTGTACCTTCGCTTTACATACTCAGTACTTTTTCCGTACTGACCCCCTTTCTGTGGGGGCTGCGTTTCATGCCGCGCAGGTACAGGCGCTCGGTTGGGTGATTCCCCGGTTTAGGCCACCTATTCTGCTACTTTGGAGTGCTCCCCTCGATCCGGAGCCCACATTTAGTATATATGCTCTGCTTTGGATATTCTGTATATTTGCTATTGTTTGGGTACGGCGGGGCCCTGTCCCGTCATATGTTCGTATGTCTGTTCTGTTTGTAGAGGCCTGTAGTCATGTTTGTGGGTCGTGGGTCCCGTCTGGTTGTGTGTGGTTTCGGCTTGTCTGTATATGATTTCGATTTGCGTCCTTAAGCGGCCCCGTATGCTACTATGGCCGATATGGCCCATCTGTTTGCATGAGTGTGTCTGGGTGATGTACATTCCGCCAACTTTGATTCCGATGTGATGTTTGACACGGGCGACCGCTTAGGACAGCATTTGTATGATGTCAGTTTTCAATTATCGGTCCGAATAATGTCTGCTAAATCCGATCGTGTGGTATTTTGATGATTTGATCTGTAAGTCTGTTCGGGTGCACAGTAGGGCACCAGTCACGGCCCACGGAGCTGGGTCGTGACACTCTCCAAAACCCTCTCTCCAAGTTCATAAACCAATCCAAGCCAAACCCAAGAGAATCAAGAGATTCAAGTGCTAAGAAGCTTGCTAGGGTTTGCGGAACTCAAGATTTCCTTTGGTGTTGATGTTGGAGACTTCACCTTAGTGGAGTGAATTGATCCAAGACTTTTTCTTGTGTGATTAAGGTAAGTTTTTACACCTTTTGCATATATTTAAGATTGTTTGATTATTATACCATGTGGTTGAAGGAAGAAAAGTGAAAGGAGAGTTCAAGTATGAATTTGAGGATATTATGAGCTATAAGTTAACTTGAATTGTAATTCTTGGCATGTTATGAGTATAATCTTGATGAGGGTGATGCTAATGATGTTGAGGAAGTATTGTATACAAGCGTATATGGGGTTGTGTTAAAAATTGCTATTATGAGTGATCATGAAAAGGAGTTTTGGGGATTGAATGATGCCTAATTTGAGTAAAGTCTCTTAATTGTGGTATTGTTGATAATGTCATTGTTGTTTGGGGGTTGTTTTGGAATTTGGTAGAAGTAGATAAAATAGGGGAAATGCTGCCCAATTTTCTCTAGCTCACGAATTATACTAGTTTGAACTTAAGGGTGTCTTTGAAGCCTAACCTTGGCATGAACCCTCTTAAATATAGATTTCTCGGGCTTTGTAGGTGAACGTTAAGTAGTTAAGAAGACATATAGGTATGTAAGGCTAACCCTTCTTTCTTAAGGCATGATCCCATTGTTGTGTACCTTCAGGTGCAATCCATAATGTCTTCCATGATGACTTCACTCCTAGAATCAATAAAGCTCATAGTTCTTGACACTCTCATGATGTCATTGATTCCATCCTATAGTAGTTGATCTTCTAAGGAAAGATATAGTGAAAAATGATGATGACGATGTTGCTTTTACTTATGTAATTTTATATGTATATATATATAAAGCTATGTAGTAACACCGAGTCCCATTGTGGCCGGCTATGCTTAACCCGAGTCCTATATGGCCGGGTATGATATCTATTGTGCACACCACTGATCAGTTGGGGATGAATAACACCGAGTCCTATTGTGGCCGGGTATGCTTCACACCAAGTCCTATTATGTCCGGGTATGTTACACCCTAGTCCCGAAAAGGTCATACGTTATAATGATAATGCTATTTATATATGTATGTATATGTATATGTATATGTATGGAAGGTCTTCTTTAAAGAAAGGGGTAAGTAAATATGATGAATATCTCAAGAGGTACAAATGGCTCTTCTACCGCATGGGCTTTTATCATGTTATCACTTATGCCTTACATACTCAGTACATTGTTCGTACTGACGTCCTTTTGTTTATGGACGCTGTGTCATGCCCGCAGGTGGACAGGGAGACAGACCTGATCCTTAGGCTGCTTTATTCAGAGATCACCTAGAGGAGCTCCATTTGATTAGGAGTTGCAGCCGTTGGTACTATTCTTTTATGTATTTATATGGGCACTGTCCCGTCTTATGATGTTACATACTCCTTCTAGAGGCTCGTAGATAGTTGTGTATAGCTAGATATCTTTTAGTCGTGTCGGCTCATATTTTTGTTTATCATTTTGGCAGCCTCATCGGCTTGTGTATATATATATATATGGGCGTAGTGTTGATGTTGATATAAAAGTGCCTTAGGCCGATGGAAATTGTGTTATTAATGCATAGAGATTATAAGTAGGCCATGTGGCTCACCTAGATAGGATTGTGGAAGTATGATGAGAGGTGCCCGGTGGGTTAGCTCCGGGTGCCCGTCATGGCCCTCCGGTTGGGTCGTGACAAAAGTGGTATCAGAGCAGTTCCGTCCTAGGGTGTGTCTACGAGCCATGTTCAGTAGAGTCTTGTTTATAGGTGTGTTGCGCGCCACACTTATAAACAGAAGGAACGTGGGCATTTAGGAATGAATGACCTTCTTTCTTCATAGATCGTGCGATAGAGCCATGGTACAAGGACTTCTCTTTTTTTAAGCATGTGTTATGTTTTTCAGTGATGCCTGTAAAGAGAAAAGCTACGAGCGGCCAAAAAGGGTAAGACGGTGCGAGGAAAAAGCGGACCGAGAGAGTACCGCCAACGAATATAGAGAGGGTGAGTCCCGTAACGAGGTTCCATCTCGGTCCTCTCACTCATTGCCTATTTACCGAGAAGCACGAGGAGCCTCGGCCCGGCTCGACACCCCCGGTTCCTGCTCGTCGGATGCCTCAGGCCAAGAGATGAAAGAGGCCATTCATTTGCTGACTCAGTTAGTCGCCGCTCAGGCCCAGCGACAGGGAACGGGTCATGGTGATAGGGCTGTTAGTGCAAGAGCCCATGATTTTATTAGCTTGAACCCTCTGAAATTCTTTGAGTCAAAGCCAGATGAGGACCCTCAAGGATTTATTGATGGAATGTTGAGGACACTTCGGTTAATGCATGCTTCCAACGTCGAATCAGTAGAGTTGGCCTCCTATAGACTACGGGATGTTGCAGTTTATTGGTATATGGTTTGTATGTCTTCTAGGGGAGTCAATGCACCTCCCCCGGTGTGGCAAGAATTTATGGATGCCTTCCTCTGAAACTACTTGCCCCCAGAGGTTCGGCGGGCTAGAGCTGACAAGTTCTTGAATCTTAGGCAAGGAAGCATGAGTGCCCTAAAGTATAGTCTCCGCTTTAATTCTTTGGCTAGGTATGCTCTGGCTATGGTAACGGACATGGGTGATCTAGTGCACCAGTTTGTGAGTGGCTTAGGGCCACATTTGATGGACAACTGCTTGACTGCGTCACTTCAAGATAGTGTGGATATTTCTCGCATTCAAGCCCATGCCCAGAATTTGGAGGAAAGCCAAAAACAGCATAGAATCGAGCGTGAGCATGATAGAGGTTATAGCAAGAGGGGTAGATCTTCGGGTCCAACTAATGAGTTCAGAGAAGGACAGAGGCAGCGGTATTCTAGGCATTCATGCCATTCCATGATTAGTGCACCTCTACGGTTTGCGGGTCAGAGATTTGATAGACCTATTCACTTCGGACCGAGTCAGAGTTTTAGAGCTTTAGGTTCTCATTACAAGGGCGACTCGATCCAGGCAAGGCCACCCCTACCACGATGCTCTCAGTGCGGGAAGTTACATTGAGGCCAATGCCGATTTGGCTCAGATGCTTGTTATGCCTGCGGCCAACCAGGCCATATGGCGCGTGACTGCCCCTCGAGAGGTACTAGAGGTACGGTTCAGGCCACAGGGTCAGCAGCTGGGTCTTCATCATCTATACGTCCTCCGGGACAAGGCTCACAGATGCCAGTCAGTCGTGGTAGAGGTAGAGGAGGACCGCCCAGTTCTAATGGTCCTCAGCATCGTATTTATGTACTGGCTGGGCAACAGGATCTTGAGTCCTCCCCTGATGTTGTCATAGGTATATTATCGGTATTTTCTCATGATGTATATGCATTGATTGATCCAGGCTCCATATTGTCATATGTTACTCCATATATTGTTGGTCGATTTGGGTTCAAACCAAAGTCAATCAAACCTTTTGAGGTATCGACACCCGTTGGTGATCCGGTAATAGCTAGCTGAGTATATCGGAATTGTGTAGTTGTGATTCATGATCATCGTACTATGGCTAATTTACATGAGTTAAAAATGGTGGATTTTGATGCGATCATGGGCATGGATTGGTTGGCTTCTTTCTATGCCAAGGTTGATTGTAGAACAAAAATGGTTCGCTTTCAGTTTTCGGGTGAACCAGTTTTGGAATGGAAGGGAAATACCGCGTCTCCGAGAGGTAGGTTTATTTCCTATCTCAAGGCAAGGAAGATGATTGCTAAAGGTTGTATTTACCATTAAGTTCGGGTTCAAGATATAGAAGTCGAATCGCCAATTCTTCAGTCTGTCCCGGTAGTGAATGAGTTTCCGGATGTATTCCCGGATGAACTTCCAAGCCGTCCCCCAGAGCGAGAGATTGATTTTGCTATTGATGTGCTACTGGATACTAAACCCATATCTATTCCTCCTTATAGGATGGCTCCCGCAGAGTTGAAAGAGTTGAAGGAACAGTTGAAGGACTTGCTTGAGAAAGGCTTTATTAGGCCTAGTTCATCTCCGTGGGGAGCACCCATGTTGTTTGTAAGAAAGAAAGATGGCTCCTTGCGAATGTGTATTGATTACAGATAGCTGAACAAGGTGACGATCAAGAATAAATATCCGTTTCCAAGGATTGATGATTTATTTGATCAATTGCAGGGTGCCAAATGGTTTTCAAAGATAGACTTGAGATCCGGGTATCATCAGGTGAGGGTCAGGGAGGAAGATATTCCTAAGACGGCCTTCAGAACGAGATATGGTCATTTCGAGTTCCGGGTAATGTCATTTGGGCTAACTAATGCACCGGCAGTATTCATGGATTTGATGAAAAATGTGTTCAGGACTTTTCTAGACTTGTTTGTGATTGTGTTCATTGACGATATCCTGGTATATTCTCGGTCCGAGGTAGAACATTCAAACCATTTACGTACTGTCCTTAGAGTTCTTCAGGCTTGGGAGCTATTTGCAAAATTTTCAAAATGTGAGTTTTGGTTGAATTCGGTGACCTTTTTGGGGCATGTTATCTCAGCTGATGGTATTCGAGTGGATACTCAGAAGATTGAAGCTGTGAAGACTTGGGTGAGACCTACAACACCTACGGAGGTTCATAGTTTTATGGGCTTGGCAGGTTATTATAGAATGTTTTTCTTCTATTTCGGCACCATTGACAAAGCTGACTCATAAATCAGCTAAATTTCAATGGACGGATGCTTGTGAACGCAATTTTCAAGAGTTAAAGAAGTTGCCCCGGTTCTGACACTTCCTGAAGGGTCGGAAGGCTATGTTGTCTATTGCGATGCTTCAGGCGTTGGGTTAGGATGTGTGTTGATGCAGCATGGTAAGGTGATTGCTTATGCTTCAAGGTAATTGCGAAAATATGAGAAAAATTATCCAACACATGATCTCGAGCTAGCTGCGATGATTCATGCATTGAAGATGTGGAGGCATTATCTGTATGATGTCCATGTCGATATTTATATGGATCACAAGAGCCTTCAGTATATTTTCAAGCAGAAAGAATTGAATTTATTACAAAGGCGATGGTTGGAATTGTTGAAAGATTATGATGTTAACATCCTATATCATCCCGGGAAGGCGAATGTTGTGGCTAATGCTCTTAACCGTAGATCTATGGGAAGTTTATGTGATGCTCAGCCAGAGAAAAGAGAGTTAGCTTGTGAGCTCCAGCAATTAGCTAGCCTAGGAGTTCGGGTAATAGGCTCAGGCAATATGGGAGCTACCATTCAGAATTAAGCTATCACGTCACTAGTGGTTGAAGGGAAAGAGCGCCAGTACAAGGATCCCATGCTAGTTCATTATAGAAATACACTTCCTCAGAAGAAAAAGTCATCCTTTGAGATTTCTGGAGATGGAGTTCTCCGATGTTGAGGCAGGTTATGTGTTCCCGATGTTGCAGGATTACGTCATCAGATTTTGAAAGAAGCCCATTGTTCCCATTATTCTGTTCATCCCGGAGCGACGAAAATGTACCATGATCTTAAATCCATCTATTGGTGGAATGGAATGAAGAAAGACATAGCGAAATTTGTGGCTCAATGTCCTAACTTCCAGCAAGTAAAGATTGAGCATCAAAAGCCCAGCGGATTGTTGCAAGCTATGGAAATTCCGACTTGGAAATAGAAAGTGCTTTAATATGGACTTCATCGCAGGCTTACCTCGTTCTCAGCATAAATATAATTCTATATGGGTAATTATTGATAGACTTATGAAGTCAGCTTATTTCCTACCAGCCAGAACTACATATGTAGCTGAAGATTATGCAAATCTTTATGTCAAAGAAATAGTACGACTCCATGGTGTTCCCGTATCTATTATTTCCGATAGAGAGACACAGTTTATAGCAAATTTCCTGAAGTCTTTTCAAGAAGGTTTGGGGACTTAGGTGAGTCTTAGTACAACATTTCATCTACAGACTAATGGACAAGCTGAGCGTACCATCCAGACTCTCAAGGATATGCTACGGGCATGTGTGTTGGATTTTGGAGGTAGTTAGGATGATCACTTACCGCTTATTGAGTTTCCTTATAACAACCGTTACCATTCTATCATCCAAATGGTCCCGTATGAGGCTTTATATAGGTGAAAGTGTAGATCACCAATTGGGTGGTTCGAAGTGGGAGAAACTAAACTAATAGGGCCAGACTTGGTCCAGCAAGCTACAGAAAAGGACAAGCTTATACACGATCGATTATTAATAGCTCAGAGTCATCAGAAATCTTACTCAGATAATCGTCGACGAGATTTAGAGTTTCAAGTGAAGGACTGGGTATTCTTGAAAGTGTCGCCAATGAAGGGCGTCATGAGATTTGGCAAAAAGGGCAAGCTTAGTCCTCGGTATATTGGGCCTTATGAGATTGTATGCAAGGTAGGCCAAATGGCTTATGAATTAGATCTACCTTCGGATTTGGAGTCAGTCCATCCGGTTTTCCATGTATTGATGCTTCGTAAGTGCATTGAAGATCCTTCCAGAATTGTACCGGTAGATGATGTCCAAGTCACCGAGCAATTGTCTTACGAAGAAGTTCCCATTGCTATTCTAGATAGGCAAGTTTGGAGACTTAGAACCAAAGATGTAGCTTCAGTTAAAGTCTTATGGAGAAACAATAATAGAGAGGAAATGACCTGGGAAGCTGAGGAAGACATGAAGTTCAGGTATCCACATTTATTTCCACCCCCAAAGGAGACTCAGGCAGAGACGCCATTGTCCTCAGGTATGTAATGCTTTCTTTTGATGATTTCTTGGTCGTGTATGGCCATTGTTGTTGTTGTTGTTGTTGTAGCCCTGTGAGGCGATATATTTTGGGTTGCTATGACAGGATGGTAGTGCCATATGACAGGGGAAACTCTGGCGAAATTTTTGTAGAATCCCTAAGTAGACTATTTAATCCCTAAGTAGACTATTTTGGGTTGCTATGACAGGATGTTACGTCTCGAAAAGTTCGAGTTGTTGCATTATGAGTAGACTAACGTAAGTCTAAAGTGGACATGAAGTCCTAATGAGTTTAAGGAGAGTATTTGATAACTTTAAGCGCGCGCCATAAGATTTTGAAGTCATATGAATCGGTGGAATTAAGTTCGTCGAAGGAAGTAGAATGTAAGTCATGTTTGGGATGATTTCGCAATTGTCACGACCCAACCCCGTAGGCCGTGACTAGTGCCCGAGTTGGGCACCCAAACACATTCATCAAATCCGAATCACACACAGATGGTTTATACGGACACAAATATCAAACGCTGTCTCAGACACATCTCAAACACAACCATATATATATCAGAAGCCGACAAGGCTATCATATGGCGCAACGGCCCAAAACATATACAAATGCAAGCCGGCAAGGCTGCCACGGCGAATAGGATCGCCCAGAACATATAACATACAAACACACCTGTACAGGATAGGCCTAACCCACATATACGTCTACAGACCTCTAAACAGACCAACAGAATCATATGACGGGACAGGGCCCCACCGTACCCCTGAACAAACAAATACATATGCCACGAACGAATATGTACCAAAAGGTGGGCTCCGGAACAATGAGCACTCCAAGACCGCTGATGGAAATCCTAAGCCGGCGGCTCACCAAAATCTGTACCTGCGGGCATGAAACGCAGCCCCTGAAGAAAGGGGATCAGTACGAAATATCTACTGAGCATGTAAAGCATGGAATATCGTAAACAGAACCATACTTAAATGAGGAGGCAAAAAGTAGCACAATAACCATAAAATCATAACACTTGCCTTTGAAACATAAATCATACGTATCCATTTCATATTCAGCTCATCGTGGGACTGAGAAACAGAGTCAGAAAATCATCTCGTACACATGTATAAATATAACGTGCCCCGGCCCTCTAGTGAGGGGCGCGGTACGTAAAACCATCATATCATATACATATAACGTGCCCCGGCCCTTTAATGAGGGATGCGGTAAGTAAAATCATCATATTATATACACATAACGTGCCCCGGCCCTCTAGTGAGGGACGCGGTGAATGAAGTCATCATATGCCATCCTGGCCACCTCCCCATATCATCATATCATTATCATATCATATAACATGCCCCGGCCCTCTAGTGAGGGGTGCGGTGAATCATACTGTAGAATCGTGCACGAATACATGCCTTGGCCCGGGACGCAGTGAAAGAGATCATAATAGCTCGCACGAGCAGAGTAGTGAGAAACCATACACACAAATCATCGTCACAGACTCAACAACATAATCAAACGAAATCTCATTTAAAAAGCTAAATAACAGTCAAGTCAAGTTCCTTCCAAAAATCATTCGAGAACATATCAAGTAGCACTTTAGAAATTGTAAGTACGTGTCAAGATCATATGACATAGCTTGTGGAAATCAAAACATAGTCGTCATTACAGACTCAATAAAATAGTCGAAGCGAACTATTATTTCAAAACCAAGACAATAGCCATATCGAATTTTCGTTCGAATACCGCTCGGGAACATATCAGCCCGAACTTCAGAAACCATAGTTATTATCAAAATCATATGCGTGAGATCATTATCATAAACTCAAAAGGTAAGTAAATGTGATCGTACATTCATAATCGGGATCGTAATCATATCATATTCTTTTAAAAAGTCGTCCGAAGTACATAAAGGAAAGTCGCGGGACCCACGGACGGGTGTCGACCGGCCGGGCCCGCCTATAGAAAACATAGTCATCATACGTCATGGAATCATTTTTGAGCATATCGAAGCGATCCGGTTCTGTCTGTGAAAGTTACGGACTTTCGTAGTTTTCGGAATCATTTAGGAACAAAACTCTTTTAAAAATCAAACTTTTATGCAACTTTTGAAACTTAGTCATACAAAAGACATAGGGGCCAATATTTCATCATATCATGCATACGAAGACCAAGAAACAAATAATAATCACAGACATGGTCGGATCGCGAGAGTAGAGTTTCCTCGAGGCTCGTATCATAGCCTATTTACACTAAGGCATGCCAAAAGAAGGAAGGGTTGCGCTTTACATACCTTGATCGCTCTCAACGCTAATCCAAACTCAAGCTAATTCCAACCTACGTCTCGGGCTGCCCAAAGTCTACAAATAAATCATAATATGTCAAACATTAGCTATAGACATTTGGGCATTTAATTCCAAATTAGCCCTTAATTCTACGGAAATTTGGGCAGCATTTCCCCTGTAAATAGGCCAACCCCGAGAATTTAACTCGGCCAAATCAACAACAACAACATCAACAACCAACCTAGCAACATTAATAATCAATCCGAAAGGCAATATAACATTAGTAACTCTCTTTTACATCATTCAACAACTTTCAATATATTCAATTCAACGGCTTACATTCAAGCCAACATCAACGCTCAAACATTCAAATACTAACCCGAACTCATACCAACAATATTCAAGGACATTTCAACAATTCATACAACATTTCCAACATTCCAACAATTGCTCCAATTTACCCGAAAACAGCCCCAAACCCGAGAACCTCAACTATAACACACTTCCGACTTCCGAATCATGATTTGCGCCAACAATCTACACTCTAATAATGCTATCCTCATAAATATACAATTTACATCAAATGCACAATAATCTCCAATTCAGCCCACAACACTTACGATATCAATTTGAGTCATTAAACTACTATCGTCAACATAGAATTCATAACGACAACTACCAAAATACTAATTAACATTAATCCATTCCTTGTCACATAATATAGCCCATTTTCGGCCAACACCATATATATACATATTGATGATTCTCATCCATTTCTTCACTCTACAACACTCACAACATGCTAACTAGACTTTAATTCATTGCTTCAACACAACACAACACACACACACTTACACGGCCATGCACTACACACACAACCTCAACTCCAACATGCCATATTTCATAAATTTCCTCCATTTTAACATACTACAACATGCATACACCATTCATAACACATAAAACATGATTAAATCTTACCTTTCTTCTTCAACTTCACAAATAGGCTAGGGTTTGCGATCTACACAACGGATGGTTTGATGACCCAAACAACACTTCCACGCTACTTAGGGACCTCCAATTAGTGGATTTTCACCAAGGAATTATTTTTGGGATGGATAATTTTTGACTTGGTTTTTCTCCTTCTTTAGTAGAGAGCCTCTTGAAGTTCATCAAAGTTTTGTTTTTTTTTTCTTCTAAGTGTAGAAATGAGGAGAGATGACTTAGTGATCATCTTTTAAGCTCCCACACAAATTGCACAAGTGTCCATGGCCCGTTCACATGTGTTGGACCAATTAAAATTGTCCACAAAGTGTGTGGGACCAATTCAAGCCACATGGCCAACATGGCCAATTTTCATGAATTTCAAACTTCCAAATATTCCACTTTTGGTCCCAAATTTTCCTAAACATTCCATGCCAACAAATTCATGAATAACTTGTGTCTCAAAAACGAAATCGAAGGTCAAAAGTCTCGACATTGTACCCGGAATGGTTTTGTCTCTAACCTATCATAGTCAATCCGGATTGTCCCAATGTACGAAAATGCGGGATATAACATCCTTCCCCCCTTTAGAACATTCGTCCTCGAATGTTCAACTAGTCTTATAAAGCCGTATAAAGATCTCGGGGGAAGTTCCCTTTATTACCATAGCATGTAGCCGTATCTACCAGTCATATTCCTTCTTTTCTTCTTTATTTCGTTGTCAGTTTCTCAAATCATCTCTTTATCTTTAATTCGAACTCTTTTATTGTTCTTTTGCTTAGATCGCGTCTTTCAACTTTCCGGCCACACATGATGTTGCAATCTTTACATCTTTCCTTAACGTATCCCAGTATCTCGTAACCATTTTGTGTGGGTTGATATAGAACTCTTCTCGTTAGGCATTTACTTAGGCTCATCCCCCGCGCATAAGCATTCATAGGTAACATAACTAACTCCATCGCCTTGCATATGTACGTATACCCATCCTAATTCTGACCTTCTCTTTTCCGGCTTATACCTTATTAGCTTGCCTCGGCAAAGAATCTCACACACGTCGGCGGTACTTTGATCCGTATTAAACATATTGTAGTGTTGGTTGTCTCCATCTTGCACTTGCATTTCTCGCATCCGCTTCCCCCCCTTTCGGGGTGTGCTTATATTATTACCTGATTATTTGCCTTATGTCCGCATTTCCCATTCCATATATTTGATCCGTGTTCGATTCACGATCTTCCATCTACTCACTTTCTTCCCTATTCCACATATCATTGCATTCGAACTATCCAAACTTGACCGGTAATAACCACAACACTGTTGCTCACTTGAGCTTCGTTACTTTGTCCAATTAATGTCTTCCCTATACCGCCACGTTGGTTGCGGAATACACGTATACGCTAATAAAACCGGGTATGAGACGGTATACACACATACGCGGACATGTAGTCGCTATCGTCTCACTTACAAAATATTTCCACACCAATGTTCGAACTCACCCCGATTCCAAAATCATGATACATCTTCTTAACTTTCTACCGGTCTAATTTGCATAAAAGCGTGACCACAAGGTTCGGCCCACTCCGCACACTCGACTTCCTTTGGATTACTCTAGCTTCTCATTTGCCTCTTTCGTCGAGCTTTGTGAGATTTTAAAGAAAACTTCCCGGGGGTCACCCATCCCGATATTTCTCTCCTCCGTACAAGCTAAACCTCGAAATTCGATGAAATACGGTGCTTTAATATTAGTCGATAGCGTTCACGTCCAAATTCGCATGACCTTGACCAACCAGGTAAATTGAAGTCTTAACGGTTTTTCAAAACGTTCTCACGACACAATTACCGTTTACCCTTCTCGATCCCCGCGTTCACCTTTCACTTACGAATACGATTACGCTTCCGTCCTCGACTTCGAAATTTATAATGGTAAACAATTAATGCAATAATTTATGAATACTTGATTATCGGTCCTTAAATTTACTAGCACGGCTATTAAATAACAATCATACGGCGAATACACATATATAGAACAATTTCCAATAAGTACTTTCATGTATACGCTCGACGAAAATGACTCCCGATCACGAGTACGGTCTATAGGGAGAAGTGTACTTTCGAGCAACGTACACTCATTTCGCTCCGGGGATATGACTAATGGATCGGAAACTCATCTTCCTTTTTACGCTCTCTAAGGGCTAGAATAAGGTGTAACGCTCCTTTGAGGAACACGGCCGAACATAGTATCCACCATGTATCATGAAAATGAGCCCGGCACGATGCAATCGAGCTCACTCCACGTGCCCCCGCCCCGCTCGGACGGATCCGTATCTTAGCGCTGCCACGGGGGGGTCCTCCTCGGCGGGGTCGCGGACTCGGAGGAATCGTCGCGGGATCCTCCAATATCGAATCTCGATAGAATAGCGGGGCTCCTCCTCTAGGCCCACCTCCTCTAGTCAAACACTAATGGGGATCGTGGCGGGATCCTCGGGGGGTCCGATCTCGATAAGTCAATAACGCTCTCTGGTGGGCCGGAGCACGAGGTCCCAGGACACTCTAGCGGCCTTATTAGCACCCCCACTATCCGGGCGAAAATGGTCTTTTCATCTCTGTCCGAATATCATCTAAACATATGTGAGAAAGGGGTCGAATGATCTTCCACTAGAACTAAATCTGTCGCACGATCTAGGATCAGAAAAAAAAAAGATAATATCCTAAATGCCACCCAGCAGCTACCTTATAGATGTGAACCTCGTAACACATGAAAACAAATATCTTCGACACGATACGTAGACATTAGAGGAAACATCAATCGATACCACTTGTCACGACCCGACCCGTGGCGTGACTGGTGCTCGAGTTCGGCACCCAAACACATTCATCAAATCCGAATCACACACGGATGGTTTATACGGACACAAATATCAAACGCCGTTGTCTCGGACACATCTCAAACACAACCATATATATATCGAAGCCGACAAGGCTATCAAATGGCGCAACGGCCGAAAACATATACAAATGCAAGCGGTCAAGGCTTCGGCGAATAGGGATCGCCGGAACATATAACATACAAACACACACATACGGGATAAAGCCTAACCCACGTATACGTCTACGGACCTCTCGCAAACAAACCAACGGATCATATGACGGGATAGGGCCCCGCCGTGCCACCGAACAAACAAATACATATGCCACGAACGAATATGTACCAAAAGGTGGGCTCCGGAACAAGGAGCACTCCAAGACATGATGGAAATCCTAGCGGCGGCTCGCCCAAAATCTGTACTGCGGGCATGAAGCAAACGCGGCCCCGAAGAAAGGGGTCGATGCGAAATATCTGCGAGCATGTAAAGCATGGAATATCGTAAACAAACCGTCGGAAACGAGGAGACAAAAAGTGGCGAGAATAACCGGAAAATCATAACACTTGCCTTTGAAACATAAATCATACGTATCCATTTCATATTCAGCTCATCATGGGAGCGAAAACGAGTCGAGAAAATCATCTCGTACACATGTATAAATATAACGTGCCCCCGCCCTCTAGTGAGGGCGCGTGCGTGGATCAAACCATCATATCATATACATATAACGTGCCCGGCCCTTTAATGAGGGATACGGTAAGTAAAATCATCATATTATATACACATAACGTGCCGACCCTCTAGTGAGGGACGCGGTGAATGAAGTCATCATATGCCATCCGGCCACACTCCCATATCATCATATCATTATCATATCATATAACATGCCCGGCCCTCTAGTGAGGGGCACGGTGAATCATACTGTAGAATCGTGCACGAATACATGCCTTGGCCCGGGACGCAGTGAAAGACATCATAATAGCTCGCACGAGCAGAGTAGTGAGAAACCATACACACAAATCATCGTCACAGACTCAACAACATAATCAAACGAAAGCTCATTTAAAAGTTAAATAACAGTCAAGTCAAGTTCCTTCCAAAAATCATTCGAGAACATATCAAGTAGCACTTTAGAAATTGTAAGTACGTGTCAAGATCATATGACATAGCTTGTGGAAATCAAAACATAGTCGTCATTGCAGACTCAATAAAATAGTCGAAGCGAACTATTATGTCAAAACCAAGACAATAGCCAAATCGAATTTTCGTTCGAATACCGCTCGGGAACATATCAGCCCGAACTTCAGAAACCATAGTTATGTATCAAAATCATATGCGTGAGATCATTATCATTGTCACGACCCAACCCCGTAGGCCGTGACTAGTGCCCGAGCTGGGCACCCATACGCGCTCACTAACCAAATTCGACGCACAAATGACTCGTACATAAATCGATGCTCGGACATGGCTCCAAACTAGCGCATACAAACATATACTGCACCGAAGCCGGTAAGGCTATCATAATATACATAACGTAGCAAAGCATACATACACGCGGCGGATGGGCCGCCACGGCGGATGGGCCGCCCAAACATAACTCACTCAGCGCATCCAAATAAGCTGCGCCCATAACCCGCATCTATGTCTACGGAGACTTTATCTGAACAACGAGAATCGGATGACGGGACGGGGCCCCGCCGTACCTGAATAAACATAATCATATACATCGGAAGTATATACCCAAAATATTGGCTCCCGAACAAAGGGGCACTCGAGCGATAGAATGGAAATCCTACGCCGGTGGATCACCAAATACGTACACCGGGCATGAAAACGCGAAGCCCCACAAGAAAGGGGTCGATGGAATATGTGTTGGTATGCAAAGCGGGAAATGCGGGGAACGAAGTCATAACCAAAGTAAGGTGTACGAACGTAAATAATAACCCAAATACCAAAGTACCTTTATCAGAAATTCAAATCATACATAAGCGATCTGAGGAAGACAATCGCCCACCATCGGAGATACCCAAATGCTTAGCTTTATTTTTTTGAAAAACATTTACGTCTCACATATGCGAAAAAATGGAACATGTTATATAAAGCGCGTTAGCCGAATCTGCGAGGCGAACGTACGGCCCGATCCATAAATAATATAATAATGCCGAGGAACGTACGGCCCGATCCATAAATAATATAGTAATGCCGAGGGACGTACGGCCCGATCCATGAATAATATAATAATCATATACATGTCGTATCCAGCCCTCGAGTGAGGGATTTACCTAAATCAGGTCGTCATATTATCACATATCATATCACATATCATCATGTATCATATATATATGCATATATCCGTACCAGGCCTCTAGTGAGGGACTCGGTGAATAGCGTACCGTACCCTTTCGGGACTCGGTGAATAGAATCATCATATGCCATCCTGGCGCCATCCCCGTATCATCGTATCATCGTATATGTATATATATCGTACCGGCCCTCTAATGAGGGACTCGGTGAATAATGCAATAGTACGTGTACGAATACATACCCGGCCGGGACTCGGTGAATAGGATTAATAACGGCTTCATACGAGCGAGTAATGAGAAACCACATACACAAATCATCATCACGGACTCCATGAAACATAATCAAACGAAATCTCATTTTAAAGCTAAATAACAGTCAAGTCAAGTTCCTTCCGAAAATCATTCGTGAACATATTAAGTAGTACTTTAGAAATTGTAGGTACGTGTCAAGATCATATGACATAGCTTGTGGAAATCAAAAACATAGTCGTCATTACAGACTCAATAGGATAGTCGAAGCGAACTATTATTTCAAAACCAAGGCAATAGTCAAATCAAATTTTCTTTCGTACCCACTCGGGAACATATCAACCGAACAGAAACCATAGTTATGTATCAAAATCATATGCGTGAGAGATCATTATCACGGACTCAAAAGGTAAATGGCGATCATACTTGAAATCGGGATCATACTCATCTCCTATTCTTTCAAAAGTCATCGAAGTACATAAGGAAAGTCCCGGGACCCACGAACGGGTGTCGACCCGAGCCGAGCCGGCCTATGGAAAACATAGTCATCATACATCATGGAATCATTTTTGAGCATATCGAGGCGATCCGGTTCTGTCTGTGAAAGTTACGGACTTTCGTAGTTTTCGGAATCATTTAGGAACAAAACTCTTTTAAAAACCAAACTTTTATGCAACTTTTGAAACTTAGTCATACAAAAGACATAGGGGCTAATATTCCATCATATCATGCGTACGAATACCAAGAACACAAATAATAATCACAGACATGGTCGGATCGCAGGAGTAGAATTTCCTCGAGGCTCGCGTCATAGCCTACCACGACTAGGGCATGCCCAAAGAAGGAAGGGTTGCGCTTTACATACCTCGATCGCTCCCCGACGGTACTCCAAGGCTCAAGCTAATCACGACCTACGCCTCGGGCTCCCAAGGTCTACAAACAAGTCATAATATGCCAGCCATTAGCTAAAGACATTTTGGGCCTTTAATTCCCGACTTAGCCCTTAATTCTACGAGAATTTGGGCGGCATTTCCCCGTAATAAATGAGCCAACCCCGAGAATTTAACTCGGCCAAATCAACAACAACAATAACAACAACAACCAACCTAGCAACAGCAATAAGCAATCCGAAAGGCAATATAACATTAGTAACTCTCTTTTGTATCATTCGACAACATTCAATTGCTTTGATTCAACGGCTTACATTCAAGCCAACATCAACGCTTATACATTCAAATACTAACCAGAACCCATACCAACAACATTCAAGAACATCTTAAACAATTCATACAATATTTCCAACAGTCAACAATTGCTCCAATTTACAAGCAAACGGTCCCCAAACCCGAGAACCTCATGTTTCACCTCCTCACAATTTGAAATCATAATTTGCACCAACAATCCATATTCTAACAATGTCATTCTCTTAAATATAAAAATTACATTAAATACACAAAAATCTCCAATTCAGCCCACAACACTTACGATAACAACTTGAGTCATTAAACAACTATCGTCAACATAGAATTCATAGCGACAGCAACCAAAATACTAATTAACATTAATCCATTCCTTGTCACATAATATAGCTCATTTTCGGCCAACACCATATATATACATATTAATGATTCTTATCCATTTTTTCACTCTACAACACTCACAACATGCTAACTAGACTTTAATTCATGGCTTCAACACAACACAACACACACACACTTACACGGCCATGCACCACACACAAAACCTCATCTCCAACATGCCATATTTCATAAATTTCCTCCTTTTTAACATACTACAACATGCATACACCATTAATAACACATAAAACATGATTAAATCCTACCTTTCTTCTTCAACTTCACAAATAGGCTAGGGTTTGCGATCTACACAACGGATGGTTTGATGACCCAGACAACACTTCTGCTAGCCAAAGGACCTCGATTAGTTGGTTTTGCATCAAAGAAATAATTTTGGAATGGCTAGAATTGGAGTTGAAATTTAGGGTGCTTTGCCGAGAGCCTCACTTTGCTCCTCAACTTCTTGCCTTTTTTTCTAAGTGTGGGAATTGAGAATAGATGACTTAGAAGTCATCTTTTAAGCCCTTAGATGATTCATACATGTGTCCATGGCCCACCATAGCGTATGTTGGACCAATTAAAATTGTCCATGAAAGTGTGTGGGACCATTTCCAAGCCACATGGCCAACATGACAATTTTCATGATTTTGCCAACTTTTCATATTTCAATTTTGGTCCCAAATTTTCTAAATGTTCCATGCCCTTAGAATTAAATGAACAACTTGTGTCTCAAAACGAAATCGAAGGTCAAAAGTCCCGACTTTGCATCCCGGAATGGTTTTGTCTGTAGCTTATCATAGTTAAACCGGATTTGTCCCAACGTACAAAAATGCGGGATATAACATCCTTCCTCCCTTTAGAATATTCGTCCTCGAATGTTCAACTAATCTTATAAAGCCGTATAAGGATCTCGGGGGAAGTTCCTTCTTTCCTTCTTTATCACGTTGTCAGTTTCTCAAAACTCTTTAACTCGAACTCTTTTATTGTTCCTTTACTTAGATCTCGTTTTTCAACTTTCCGGTCACCCATTATGTTGCAATCCTTACATCTTGCACTTGCATTTCTCTTGCATCCCGCTTCCCCCCCCCCCCGCAAGTGTGCTTATATTATTACCTAATTATTTGCCTTATATCCGCATTTCCCATTCAAAGTAGGTGGTACTTTAATCCAGAAGCGTTACGATTCACACGATCTTCCATCTACCCACTTTCTTATTTTCCCACATATCATTGCATTCGAACTACCCAAACTTGACCTGTAATAACCACAGCATCAGCTTAGCTTATAACATTTGTGCCATCTATACAATGTTGCTAACTTGAGCTTCGTTACTCTGTCCAATTGATGCCTTCCCTATACACGTCGGTTCTTGCCGAATACACATATCATCAAATAAAACCAGGCATGAGGCATTACACGTATACGCGACGTGTAGTCGCTATCGTCTCACTTACAAAATATTTCCAAACAGCTTTGTTCAAACTCACAGGTTCCCAAAATCGTGATACATCTTCTTCCTCTTTACCGGTCTAATCTGCTCATTCTCGTAACCACTTAGGGATTCACTGCCACGCTCATACGCTCTAACTTCACTCCGGACTCTAGCTTCCACATTTGTTTCTTTAAATGCAATTTGTGAGATTTCCCGGAAAACATCCCCGGGGGTCACCCCATCCCAAAATTTCTCTCACTCCGGCCACGCTTAACCTCGAAACTTTGATGAAATACGGCGCTTTAATATTAGTACGATAGCATTCACGTCACCGCGTGACCTTCAGGCACGTAACAGGTAAATTGAAGTCTTAACGGTTTTTCAAAACGTTCTCCGACACAATTACCGTTTTACCCTTCTCGATCCCCGCGTTCACCTTTCGACACGAATACGATTACCTTCCGTCCTCGACTTCATTCACTATAATGGTAAACATACCTTAATCGCCTTAATTTATGAATACTCGATTATCGGTCCTTAAATTTCTGCTAACGGCTATTAAATATCAACCATACAGCAATATACATACATATAACACACATCTCAGTAAGGATTCATATACCTGTGCCGCGTCTAGTGACTCACCTCACTCCATTGTCTGTTGGCCAACGCGTATAAGCGGTTCGAAGGACCGCCCCTAAAGCTGAAAACTCCGCCACGGCCTCTACCCGACTCTTCAGATGCGGCATACTACTGTCCCCGGAGAGCGCATAGGCTGCCGAAAAGGGCAACAACAACCCCGACCCGGTGGGTGGTGCTCCCCCTGAACCCCTCGGGGACCTTTCTCTTTGGGGCCGGCCCGGCACCCAAAAAAAAGCCCCTGCCGGCTTCCCCTGGGCCTCAACGGCCCCGGCAAGGTGGCCTCGGTGGGGGGCCCTTCATGGGAAGGGGTCCCGGGCTCGACCCGCTCAAACAACTTCCCTGGTCTCCCCGGGCCCGAGGGGCGTCTCGGGCGGGCGGGGAGGATTCGATGCTCTGCGGGCGGTGCCCGCTCCCGGGATGGGGGGAAATTTGCCTCTTGGGCGGCCCCGTTAATCCCTTCGTGGCCCCTTTTCGTCGGTCCCCTCACAGGCGTGACGGCAGGGTTCCATCCCCGGGGGGCCGCCATCCCCGGTTGCCTGGGTCCGGCCCCTTTTACGGGGTTCCCGGGGGTCTTCGGTCATAAGTGGGCGCTATCGACGCGAATCGGAACTAATTTCTCCCCCAACGGTCCCCCCGCCCCCGGGAAAAACGTCACCGGCCCCCCTCCCCCGGAGGGAAAAAGGGCGGAACCCCTTTCTCGCCCCTACGGTGGGGGCCCTCGCCTCGGGCCCCGGGATCCAAAACTCGTGCCGTGGCTAAGGGGGCGGCCGATGGGGCCCTCCCGGCTGTCTCGGAAACTAATCGATCGCGGTGGGCGTCGGGCAAACTCCGGGGGTCCCGCGGGGGGCCCCCTCGGTGGGCCACAAAATGAAAATCACGGGCCCTGCGACTATCGCGCTGTCCCACGATCATCCCTCACACTTGTCTATGGACACCTTGTACAATCCGAGTCGATAAGCCCAGAGTTGCCTCTCGCAAAGTCCCATCTGTCCGCCCCTGCTGGGGGCTGGAGGTACGAATGCGCGCCATGCGTGGCTGGCGGTGGAGGCGCCCTGTCTTGCTGGTGTGGGCTCCAAATCCCTCCGATGCGCGGCGTACTTGAACTAGCCGTCGGAGCCTGATGTACGGCTGTCGTGCGGGCCACCGAGCCCTAGTGGCCATCAGTACAGGCTGGTCTCACCAGGTCTTGTGGGCACCACCTTTTCTGGGCGGTGTGGCCTTCCTCGAAGGCATCGGCAGAAATCATAACAATTCGTCGGGGAGAGTCATCACGATAACCACATTTCTGATAGCGATCTAAGATGAGAAGGAAAGATGACATCCTAAATGTCACATGTAGCCTCCTGTTTATAGATGTGGTGCACAACACAGATAAACAAGGCTTCTACTAGACACGGTACTGTGAGGCGTTAGGGCAGACTGCTGCGATACCAGCACGCCCACGACCCAACCCGTGAGCACACGTGCCAGTGTGCACGGCACCCCGTCTGTATTTCGCTAACCAAATTCGGCATACAAACGACTCGTACATAAATCAGTATCAGACATGGCTCCAAACTAGTGCATACAAACATATACTGCACCGAAGCTAGTAAGGCTATCATAATATACATAACGTAGCAAAGCATACATACACGCAGCCGACAAAGTTTGCCAGATCAGGCGCCCAAACATAACCAACTTCGCTCAGTAACGCGTGCAGAATACACGCGTACATAACCCACATCTATGTCTCTGAGACCTCTAATACGAACAACGAGAATCGGATGACGGGACGGGGCCCCGCCGTACACGAATAAACATAATCATATACATCGGAAGAGTATATACCCAAAATATTGGCTCGGAACAAAGGGAGCACTGCGAGACGAGATAAATCCCTCTCGCCGGTGGATCACCAAAGTACATGCTGCGGGCATGGAAACGCGCGACCCAAAGAAAGGGGTCGGTACGAATATGTCTTGAGTATGCAAACGAGGAAATACGAGCGAAGTCATAACCAAAGTAAGGTGTACAGAACGTAAGCATAATAACCCAAATACCAAAGTACCTTTATCCGAAATTCAAATCATACATAAGCAGTACAGAAGACAATTATAACCATCAGAATGCCCAAAATGCTTAGCTTTATTTTTGAAAAACATTTCTGTCTCACATATGCAGAAAATGGAACATGTTATATAAACTGACGTTAACCGAATGCCGAGGAACGTATGGCCCGATCCATAAATAATATAATAATGCCGAGGAACGTACGGCCCGATCCATAAATAATATAGTAATGCCGAGGGACGTACGGCCCGATCCATGAATAATATAATAATCATATACATGTCGTATCCAGCCCTCGAGTGAGGGATTCGGTACATAAAATCAGGTCGTCATATTATCACATATCATATCACATATCATCATGTCATCATATATATATGCATATACCGTACCCGGCCCTCTAGTGAGGGACTCGGTGAATAACGTACCCGGCCCTTTCGGGACTCGGTGAATAGAATCATCATATGCCATCACAGCATTTGTCGACCAGCCCCGTGGCCGTGACTAGCGCCCAAGCTGACACCCGTGCGTGCCAAAGAGCCACGAAATAATAACTCGGATATTTAGAAAGATTTGGGCGAGCTTCCTCTGTTTTCCTACTAACCAAAATTTACTGCCTGAAAAAAATACCAACGGGAGGCCACACGGGGCCAATATAGCCATATACATATATATAGGCGGCCGACAAGGCTGCACGCGGTGAATAAACGCCCGAACATACCATACGTGCATATAAACGTACGGACGTAACCACACCCGCGGACATGTCTACCGGCCTCTAACATACGAACGAGAATCGAGAAGACGGGACGGGGGCCCCGCCCGTGCCCAAATAGTCATATATACGAACATACATACAACGGAAAATATATACCAAAATATCGGCTCCAGGATCAAGGAGCTCTCCGGAATGACGGACGATAACCCAAGGCGGCGGCGTACGGGTGCGCGCGTGCGCGCTGTGGGCATGTAACACGACCCCCGAAGAGACGGGGGGTCGGTGCGAAGATGTGCGAGTATGTAAAGCGGAAACAGAACATACATAATCAGAATAACCAGAGTCAGATATGCAAAATCGTAACAGACGGAGATACAGAAACAGAGCGGACAGAATCGGATTCGTAGCGGAGTCAGACTTACAGAGCGTACAGACAGACTCTCAGACAGAATCAGATCTCAGATATATGGCAGACAGAACCAGAGTCCGAATCAGATTTCCAGAAGTGTGACAGACAGAGTCATATTCCAAAGCGGACATACGGAGCGCAACAGACGAGAATCATGCATGCGAATCATAATCATATGCGGACGGACATATCGAAATATCGGATCCCGATCACATACGGACGGATCCGGCCCTTTCATAAGGGACGCGGTAACGAACCGGCCCTCGTAGTACGGGACGCGGTGGACGAACGAATCAGATCAAATGCCATCTGGCCGCCATCCCCATAATATCACATAATCGGATCATAATCATAATCGGATCGAATCGGATACGGACGGATCCCGGCCCGCACATCCGAGGGACGCGGTGAACAATGCGGTGAAGTGCACGAATCACGGAACCTGGCCGGGCGCGGTGAAGGAAGCGTTGAGGCATCCACGAACGGACAAATGAGAAACCATATGCATACGGACCAACGAGGCCGACTTAATAAAGCTGAAGTAGTTAAGAAAACAGATCGAATCAGAGTAGTCAGATTATATCAGAACAGAGTGTCCAGAATCGTTCCAGATGTCAGACTAATATCAAGATTCGAGATAGATGGTCATAATACTCACTAATTGGCGGACGGAAACATAATTAAGAGTTACTTTTGCGAACGGACAGAAATAAATCAATTTGAGCCATACCGGGAGTATCAGGGTATCGTGGGTCCACCTCGGACCCAACCATAGTAAAATACGTAAATTATAGATAATAAACCTTAGGGAGCCGTCCATAATCATTTTAGGGTGTTTCGACTCCATTTATGGAAGTTAGGCACATATAGGCAACTTTGGCGACAAAAGGTAAAGTAACGATTCAATCTTACTGAATGGTTTTGCGCGATTTTCAATCTCGAAGTGTGAGAAGCAGAAATGTGATTGAGGCTCGTTTTCAAGCCTATCATACTCAGAACATGCCAAAGAAAGAAAGGCAAGGCTTTACATACCTCAGTTACGCTTTATACTCTCTTGGCTTCACTTCCAATTTCGTCAGAAATCTGCAAATGGTCACTCTTACCAGTTACTATTCATGAAGGCTAACATTTCAACTTTGGTTCATCCTTGGCTACCGAAATTTCGGCAGCACTTCCCCTATAAATATAACACCCCCGAGACTTAGCTCGGCTTAATATATCAACAACAACAACCCAACAATCCAACAACAACAACAAGTATTACAAAATGCGCAATATGGCACAACTAGCCATTTTCCTACATAACATAATAATTTCCGTTCTAGCTTCACACTTTCAATCCAACATTGACATTTTCATATTCATCAACCCAACAAGATCACTTCGGAAACATTCCATAACATTTTACGAAATATTCACAAAATATACAAGTTTCCTACTAAAGGCATAATTCACCCCTATCTTCCAATCTTTTAGCAAACATGTTCATAACTTATTTCTATCTTCCAACTTCCAATAATAACCGTCATTCTACATCTCACTTTCATTCATATTCCTAATAATCACAACTAAAACATATAACAACCAATTCCATAACAAGAACCATTATTCTTCCATTCATTTCGTCACACACAATTAACATACTAATGGGATTAATTCATTCCCATTCCATCATCATATGAAACCACACACACAACATTTTTTCAATTCCATGAATTTTCACTGCAATTCCAATTCTTATTTCTAATAATCACAACTAAAATATAACACCTTTCATAACATAACACACACGAACACACACACACAAAACTCTTCCATGATTTTCATGCAATTCCACTTTTCATTCCATTCTATCATTCAAAATACCTTTCATAACATAAAAGAACATAAAACTCTCTCAAAAAAAGAAGCTTTCTTGCCAAGATACTTATATCACTTTGTAGAGAACCTTGAGCTTAACAAGAATCCAAGAAAATTATAGCTCTTGAATCAAAGTTGAAGGCTTGAGAATTTTTCTCTTCTTTTTTTTTTCTCTTGTTCTTGGTTCGGCCGAGGGCCTCTTTGGCTTAAGCTCTCAATTTTTTTTGTGTTTCATGAATTTTCTAGAGAATGAACACTTGGCCCTTGTATTTATTTGATTCATGATTTAATGAAACACATGGGCTTGGGCCAAGGCCTCTGGGCCGGCCACCCTACTCATTTGGGCCCATATTTTCTCACTTTTTTTTGGCCCAATTCTTCATGAATCGCATTTTGCAATTTTCCGAAGCAAATTTCCAAAATTCCAATTTTGCCCTTAGGCCTTCTCCATGGTTCACATTCAAATCTCCATAATCGCCACACACTCACTAAGAAAAGTTCAAACATAGCCTTCTTTCTCATAATTCACAATTATTTCGAATTTTCCGATTATGCAAAAAGGCGGGATATAACATCCTCCCCCCCTTTAAAACATTCGTCCTCGAATGTTAATTCAACCTCATGGTAGATCAAAATCAGCCGGGGAGGTCTTCTTACCATTTACATACTTGCACTTAACCGAAGAACTTGTAACGGCCTTCTTTTTCCAACTTCATCCATCTTTTTCCGATATCATCGTATTAGGGCTGTTCGTACCGTCTTAAGTCGGATATACGGCGGACAGAATCTTAACCAGAACCAGAAAGTCAAACGGACGTCGAGACGGAGTCATATCGGATCGAAGCCAAAAGTACGACGAGAGGAAATCATATCCAACGATTATCTAAGCGAATTCAAAATTCGAGCCGGACGTACGAGATTATATCGGACGGATCTATAGTCAGAGTTAGACATATAGAGGTTTATCGGACAGATTTCGAAATCAGAATCAGACGTATAGACACATACATCAGACAGATTCACAGTCGAGGTCAGACGTACAGACGTATGCCAGACAGATTCGTAACCGGGGACAGACATACAGAAATATATCAGACAGATTTGAAGTATCGAGTCGGACGTGTACGAAGTTCATCGGACAGAATTGAGATCGGAATCAAACGTGCCGAAGTATATCGGACGAACTATGATCGAGAGTTGAACGTACGGTGAGACATATTAAACGAGAGTTTTATCGAACACGGGGACGTAGAAATATAGCGTACGAATCACGATCGGAGATACGAATATAGTTAGCGAGAACACAATACGGATCGGATGCACATATTTTCGAGAAAAAAGATTAATTGCATACACGGGTCCACGTTTGGCGACGCATACGGGTCCCGCCGACCGGTCAAAGCGTATATGCGGTTCGAAGGACCGCTCGTGCTTTGGGGGCTCCGCCGCGACCTGCGCGCGACCCCGGGCGGGCATACCCCGCCCCGTGGGGCGCGGGGCCGAGGGAGAAGATGAGCCAAAGAATCCGACCCGGTGGGCCGGGCCGAGCCACACCGAACCGCCCTTATACGGGCACTCTCTCTGCAATATGATCGGACTCACCGCAAAATAACGGGCGCCGTAGCGCGGTAACACTCCCCCCCGGATGGGGCTTACCACAATACGTACACCGGCATAGCGTGGCCTGGGCCCGGCCGAACCCCTACTCATCGCGGGCCCGATGCCCCGAAATCCGGCCGGCCCCGTACGGACCCGCATCCTCGAAACGTTTGCGTAAGCGGGCTGTGGCACCCGGCCGACGGAGGGGGAAATCCTCGGAGGCTACCGAGGCCATCCGCCTCGGGAGTCTCCGGAAATACCCCACGGACCGGCCCTTTGGGCCGCCGCCTATCATAATCTCTCGCCAGACCGATCCTCCCATGTCGGTCCTCTACGCCCGTGCATAAGCTCGCAACCGGGCGATGTCCATACCGGGCCGTGTTGCCATCGCCATGCGGCGATCGACCAAATAGGGGTCCGGTCCCGTCACGTACCGGTGCATCCGGTCCTCCATATCGGCCACGATCGTCGGCGCATATCGGGCCGGAAGAGTCAAACTCCAAATTGTACTCTCGAATACTCTGCCCTCTCCTTTATACGCGAAAAACGGTCAACTCTCGCCCGCGCGGCTACGGTGGTAAAAAGTGGCGGAGGAAGGCGGCCGTAAACTCGTCCCGTGTGGGCCGGGGAGCACTCTCACCCCGAGACGCCCCCGGGACTCATACCCATTTAGGGCAACGTCCCGCCGGTCTATGTGCGGCGAGCTCGACGGACTCGGTCGGTGAAGCCGGACTAATCCCAACGAGCGCCGCATCTGCCGAATGAAATCATGCGGGTCCTCGTCGGGCTTAGACCGAAGAACTGGGGGGACCACATGTCAGGAAATCGCGGACCCTCAGGCTATCACGCCTGTCATCATCGTCACCTCTCTGTCCGCGTCCGCGGGCCTGTCCAGCCACTATCGTCGTCGGCGAGTGGGATCGCCTCCTCAATGTCCTATCCTCCGCCCGTCTTTGGCCGAGGGGCGGGCACGGAGCCGCCGGGGGCCTCGCTCGGCCTCGTCCGGTGGCGGAGTGACCGAACCCTCCGATCCGGGGCACAATATCGGGCATGGTCGAGCACGAGCCCTAGTAACCCACTGTACGAGATAGTCTCTCCCTCCTTCGCTTTGCCCACGGGGCGCCCGGCGCAACAACTTCTTCGAGGCATCGGCCGAAAAACATAACGGATCGTCGAAGGGAAACATCCTAATAACACGGCTCTAACGCACGATCTAAGAGTCGAAAGAAAGGGTAACATAACATCCTAGATGTCCTGTAGCCTCTGTTTATAGATGTGGGGCCCAACACACCGATAAACAAGACTCTACTAGACACGGCTGCCGTTGACATTCCGAGAACCGACCGCTCGATACCACTTTTGTCACGACCCAACCCGTGGCGGACTAGCGCCCTACTTGGGCACCGTACGTGCCAAAAGCCACAAATAATAACTCGGATATTTAGAAAATTTGGGCGAGTTTCCTGCGTTTTCCTACTAACCAAAATTTACTCCAAAGAAAATACCAACGGGGGCCACACGGGGCCAATATAGCCATATACATATATATAGGCGAGCCGACAAGGCTGCGGTGATAAACCGCCCGAACATACCATACGTGCATATAAGCGTACGAACATAACCACGCCCACGGACATGTCTACGGGCCTCTAACATACGAACGAGAATCGAGAAGACGGGACGGGGCCCGCCGTGCCCAAATAGTCATATATACGAACATACATACAACAAAAAATATATACCAAAATATCAGCTCCGGATCAAAGGGAGCTCTCCGGACGACGGACGATAACCCTAAGCGGCGGCGTACGGGTGCGGCGCGTACGTACTGTGGGCATGTAACACGGCCCCCGAAGAACGGGGGTCGGTACGAAGATGTGCGAGTATGTAAAGCGGAAACGAACATACATAATCGGAATAACAGTCGGATATGTAAAATCGTAACGGACGGAGATACGAGAAACGGAGAGCGGACGGGGAATCGGATTCGTAGCGGAGTCGGACTTACGGAGCGTATGGACGGACTCTCGGATTTAGGAAAGGATCTCGGATATGGCGGAGATGCGAACCGGAGTCTCGAATCGATTTCCAAAAGTGTGACGAACGAGTCATATTCCAATCGGACATACGGAGCGCCCCGTAACGACGAGAATCATGCATGCGAGTCATAATCATATGCGGACGGACATATCAAATATCGGATCCCGGTCACATACGGACGGATCCCGGCCCTTTCATAAGGGACGCGGTAACGAACCGGCCCTCGTAGTACGGGACGCGGTGGACGACGAGAATCGAGATCAAATGCCATCCGGCCGCCATCCCCATAATATCACATAATCGAGATCATAATCATAATCGGATCCGAATCGGATACGACACGGATCCCGGCCCGCACATCCGAGGGACGCGGTGAACAATGCGGTGAGTGCACGAATCACGAGAACCTGGCCGGGCGCGGTGAAGGAAGCGTTGAGGCATCCACGAACGGACAAATGAGAAACCATATGCATACGGACCAACGGACGGACTTAATAAAGCTGAAGTAGTTAAGAAAACAGATCGAATCAGAGTAGTCAGATTATATCAGAACAGAGTGTCCAGAATCGTTCCAGATGTCAGACTAATATCAAGATTCAGATAGATGGTCATAATACTCACTAATTGGCGGACGGAAACATAATTAAGAGTTACTTTTGCGAGAACGGACGAAATAAATCAATTTGAGCCATACCGGGAGTATCAGGGTATTGTGGGCCCACCTCGGACCCAACCATAGTAAAATACGTAAATTATAGATAATAAACCTTAGGGAGCCATCCATAATCGTTTTAGGGTGTTTCGACTCCATTTATGGAAGTTAGGCACATATAGGCAACTTTGGCGACAAAAGGTAAAGTAACGATTCAATCTTACTGAATGGTTTTGCGCGATTTTCAATCTCGAAGTGTGAGAAGCAGAAATGTGATTGAGGCTCGTTTTCAAGCCTATCATACTCAGAACATGCCAAAGAAAGAAAGGCAAGGCTTTACATACCTCAGTTACGCTTTATACTCTCTTGGCTTCACTTCCAATTCGTCGAGAAATACGCAAATGGTCACTCTTACCGGTTACTATTCATGAAGGCTAACATTTCAACTTTGGTTCATCCTTGGCTACCGAAATTTCGGCGGCACTTCCCCTATAAATATAACACCCCCGAGACTTAGCTCGGCTTAATATATCAACAACAACAACCCAACAATCCAACAACAACAACAAGTATTACAAAATGCGCAATATGGCACAACTAGCCATTTTCCTACATAACATAATAATTTCCGTTCTAGCTTCACACTTTCAATCCAACATTGACATTTTCATATTCATCAACCCAACAAGATCACTTCGGAAACATTCCATAACATTTTACGAAATATTCACAAAATATACAAGTTTCCTACTAAAGGCATAATTCACCCCTATCTTCCAATCTTTTAGCAAACATGTTCATAACTTATTTCTATCTTCCAACTTCCATCAATTCATTCTACTCTCACTTTCAATTCATATTCCTCAATAATCACAACTAAAATATAACAATAATTCCATAACAAGCAACATTACCATGCACTTGTACACAATTAACATACTAATGGGATCCACACACACGGCCAACATGTATTTTTTCAACACACACACATTTTTACTCTCACTTTCAATTCCATGATTTTCCATGCACAACCACTTTTTCTATCATTCATAAACCTTCCGGTCCAATCACAACACACACAAAGAACACACACACACACACAAACTCTTACCTCTTCCAATTTTCTCCATTCCATAAATGGGCTCTTTCTTGCCAAGATACTTATATCACTTTGTAGAGAACCTTGAGCTTAACAAGAATCCAAGAAAATTATAGCTCTTGAATCAAAGTTGAAGGCTTGAGAATTTTTCTCTTCTTTTTTTTTTCTCTTGTTCTTGGTTCGGCCGAGGGCCTCTTTTGGCTTAAGCTCTCAATTTTTTTTTTTTTTGTGTTTCATGAATTTTCTAGAGAATGAACACTTGGCCACTTGTATTTATTTGATTCATGATTTAATGAAACACATGGGCTTGGGCCAAGGCCTCTGGGCCGGCCACCCTACTCATTTGGGCCCATATTTTCTCACTTTTTTTTTGGCCCAATTCTTCATGAATCGCATTTTGCAATTTTCCGAAGCAAATTTCCAAAATTCCAATTTTGCCCTTAGGCCTTCTCCATGGTTCTAGCATCCAAGTTTCCATATCCGGCATACACCTACCAAGAAAAATTCAAACATGGCCTCTTTTCTCATAAACCACAATTACTTCGAATTTTCCGATTATGCAAAAAGGCGGGATGATCAAGTCAAGTTCCTTCCGAAAATCATTCGTGAACATATTAAGTAGTACTTTAAAAATTGTAGGTACGTGTCAAGATCATATGAAATAGCTTGTGGAAATCAAAAACATAGTCGTCATTACAGACTCAATAGGATAGTCGAAGCGAACTATTATTTCAAAACCAAGGCAATAGTCAAATCAAATTTTCTTTCGAACACCACTCGGGAACATATCAACCCGAACCGAAACCATAGTTATGTATCAAAATCATATGCGTGAGATCATTATCACGGACTCAAAGGTAAGTAAAGGCGATCGTACTTGAAATCGGGATCATACTCATCTCCTATTCTTTCAAAAGTCATCAGAAGTACATAAGGAAAGTCGCGGGACCCACGAACGGGTGTTGACCCGAGCCGGGCCCGCCTATGGAAAACATAGTCATCATACATCATGGAATCATTTTTGGGCATATCGAGGCGATCCGGTTCTGTACGTAGAAAGTTACGGACTTTCGTAGTTTTTCGGAATCATTTGGGAACAAAACTCTTTTAAAAACCAAACTTTTATGTAACTTTTGAAACTTAGTCATACAAAAGACATAGGGGCTAATATTCCATCATATCATGCGTACGAAGACCAAGAACACAAATAATAATCACAGACATGGTCGGATCGCAGGAGTAGAATTTCCTCGAGGCTCGCGTCATAGCCTACTTACGACTAAGGCATGCCAAAAGAAGGAAAGGTTGCGCTTTACATACCTCGATCGCTCCCAACGCTACTCCAAACTCAAGCTAATCACGACCTACGCCTCGGGCTCCCCAAGGTCTACAAACAAGTCATAATATGCCAAACATTAGCTAAAGACATTTTGGGCCTTTAATTCCAACTTAGCCCTTAATTCTACAGAAATTTGGGCAGCATTTCCCCTGTAAATAGACCAACCCCGAGAATTTAACTCGGCCAAATCAACAACAACAACAACAACAACAACAACCAACCTAGCAACATCAATAAGCAATCCGAAAGGCAATATAACATTAGTAACTCTCTTTTATATCATTCGACAACATTCAATACTTTCAATTCAACAGCTTACATTCAAGCTAACATCAATGCTTATACATTCAAATACTAACCCGAACCCATACCAACAACATTCAAGAACATCTTAAACAATTCATACAATATTTCCAACAATCCAACAATTGCTCCAATTTCACCGGTCTAAACCCGAGAACCTCACCATAACACACTCCTCATTTTCAAATCATAATTTGCACCAAATCCACATTCTAACATAGTCATTACGGTAAATATAAAAATTACATTAAATACACAATAATCTCGATTCAGCCCACAACACTTACGATATCAGCAGGTCATTAAACTACTATAAGTCAACATAGAATTCATAACGGCAACCTTAAAATACTAATTAACATTAATCCATTCCTTGTCACATAATATAGCGCATTTTATTAGCATACCATATATATACATATTAATGATTCTTATCCATTTCTTCACTCTACAACACTCACAACATGCTAACTAGACTTTAATTCATGGCTTCAACACAACACAACACACACACACTTACACGGCCATGCACCACACACAAAACCTCAACTCCAACATGCCATATTTCATAAATTTCCTCCATTTTAACATACTACAACATGCATACACCATTCATAACACATAAAACATGATTAAATCCTACCTTTCTTCTTCAACTTCACAAATAGGCTAGGGTTTTGCGATCTACACAACGGATGGTTTGATGACCCAAACAACACTTCCACGCTACTTAGGGACCTCAATTAGTGGGTTTGCATCAAAGAAATAATTTTGGAATGGTTAGAATTGGAGTTGAAATTCAGATTGTAACCCGAAAACCTCAGCTTTGCTCCTCAACTTCTTGCCTTTTTTTCTAAGTGTGGGAATTGAGAATAGATGACTTAGAAGTCATCTTTTAAGCCCTTAGATGATTCATACATGTGTCCATGGCCCACACATATGTTGGACCAATTAAAATTGTCCATAAAGTGTGTGGGACCATTTCCAAGCCACATGGCCAACATGACAATTTTCATGATTTGCCAACTTTTCATATTTCAATTTTTGGTCTCAAATTTTCCTAAATGTTCCATGCCACCAAATTCATGAACAACTTGTGTCTCAAAACGAAATCGAAGGTCAAAAGTCCCGACTTTGCATCCAGGAATGGTTTTGTCTCTAGCTTATCATAGTTAAACGGATTTGTCCCAACGTACAAAAATGCGGGATATAACAATCATAAACTCAAAAGGTAAGTAAACTGATCGTACTTGCAATCTGGATCGTAATCATATCATATTCTTTCAAAAAGTCGTCCGAAGTACATAAAGGAAAGTCGCGGGACCCACGGACAGGTGTCGACCCGAGCCGGGCCCGCCTATGGAAAAAATAGTCATCATTCGTCATGGAATCATTTTTGAGCATATCGAAGCGATCCCGGTTACGTACGCTGAAAGTTACGGACTTTCGTAGTTTCGGAATCATTTAGGAACAAAACTCTTTTAAAAACGAAACTTTTATGCAACTTTTGAAACTTAGTCATACAAAAGACATAGGGGCCAATAGTTCATCATATCATGCATACGAAGACCAAGAAATAAATAATAATCACAGACATGGTCGGATCGCGAGAGTAGAATTTCCTCGAGGCTCGTATCATAACCTATTTACGACTAAGGCATGCCAAAAGAAGGAAGGGTTGCGCTTTACATACCTTGATCGCTCTCAACGCTAATCCAAACTCAAGCTAATTCCAACCTACGTCTCGGGCTGCCCAAGGTCTAAAAATAAATCATAATATGCCAAACATTAGCTATAGACATTTGGGCATTTAATTCCAAATTAGCCGTTAATTCTACGAAATTTGGCGGCATTTCCCACAATAAATAGGCCAACCCGAAATTTAACTCGGCCAAATCAACAACAACATCAACAACCAACCTAGCAACATTAATAATCAATACGAAAGGCAATATAACATTAGTAACTCTCTTTTACATCATTCAACAACTTTCAATATATTCAATTCAACGGCTTACATTCAAGCCAACATCAACGCTCAAACATTCAAATGCTAACCCGAACTCATACCAACAATACTCAAGGACATTTCAACAATTCATACAACATTTTCAGCATTCCAACAATTGCTCCAATTTACCCGAAAACAGCCCAAACCCGAGAACCTCAACTATAACACACTTCGACTTAGAATCATGATTTAACGCCAACAATCTACACTCTAATAATGCTATCCTCATAAATATACAATTTACATCAAATACACAATAATCTCCAATTCATCCCACAACACTTACGATATCAATTTGAGTCATTAAACTACTATCGTCAACATAGAATTCATAACGACAACTACCAAAATACTAATTAACATTAATCCATTCCTTGTCACATAATATAACCCATTTTTCGGCCAACACCATATATATACATATTGATGATTCTCATCCATTTCTTCACTCTACGACACTCACAACATGCTAACTAGACTTTAATTCATTGCTTCAACACAACACAACACACACACACTTACACGGCCATGCACTACACACACAACCTCAACTCCAACATGCCATATTTCATAAATTTCCTCCATTTTAACATACTATAACATGCATACACCATTCATAACACCTAAAACATGATTAAATCTTACCTTTCTTCTTCAACTTCACAAATAGGCTAGGGTTTGCGATCTACACAACGGATGGTTTGATGACCCAAACAACACTTCCACGCTACTTAGGGACCTCCAATTAGTGGATTTGCACCAAGGAAATATTTTTGGGATGGCTAATTTTTGACTTGGTTTTTCTCCTTCTTTGGCCGAGAGCCTCTTGAAGTTCATCCAAAGTTTTGTTTTTTTTTTCTAAGTGTAGAAATGAGGAGAGATGACTTAGTGATCATCTTTTAAGCTCCCACACAAATTTCACAAGTGTCCATGGCCCACACACATGTGTTGGACCAATTAAAATTGTCCACAAAGTGTGTGGGACCAATTCAAGCCACATGGCCAACATGGCCAATTTTCATGAATTTCAAACTTCCAAATATTTCACTTTTGGTCCCAAATTTTCCTAAACATTCCATGCCAACAAATTCATGAATAACTTGTGTCTCAAAATGAAATCGAAGGTCAAAAGTCTCGACATTGTATCCCGGAATGGTTTTGTCTCTAACCTATCATAGTCAATCCGGATTGTCCCAATGTACGAAAATGCGGGATATAACAGCAATAATTGAGTTATACTTTGTTTATTAATGACTTGAGGAAGAGCTATAAGGCCCCTTACATTATTAATGAAGTGTTATACAAGTGCCAAGAAGGTTCTATAAGGATTGGAAGTCAAACGAATTGAAGGGAGCAACTTATCGGATAGGAACAATTTGACGGACTATTTAACGGACCGTAGGGCATTTGACGGCCCGTCAAATGATGGAGCTCTACCGTGAAATAGTCATAGTGAGGCCTGCTTGGATGGACAGTTAAACGGTGCATTTTGACGGACTGTAGGAATTTTGATGGTCCGTCAAAGTGGGCGTCTAAATGCCCGACGGGTTTTTAAGTGACGCTTTATATATTTCATTTCACCTCATTTGGGATCATTATTTCTCCAAATAAGATTCTAGAACTCTCCAAAACCCTCTCTCCAAGTTCATAAACCAATCAAAGCCAAACCCAAGAGAATTAAGAGATTCAAGTGCTAAGAAGCTTACTAGGATTTGCGGAACTCAAGATTTCCTTTTGTTTTGATGTTGGAGACTTCACCTTAGTGGAGTGAGTTGATCGAAGACTTGTTCTTGTGTGATTAAGGTAAGTTTTTACACCTTTTGCATATATTTAAGGTTGTTTGATTGTTATACCATGTGGTTGAAGGAAGAAAAGTGAAAGGAGAGTTCAAGTATGAATTTGAGGATATTATGAGCTATAAGTTAACTTGAATTGTAATTCTTGGCATGTTATGAGTACAATCTTGATGAGGGTGATGCTAATAATGTTGAGGAAGTATTGTATACAAGTGTATATGGGGTTGTGTTAAAAATTGCTTTATGAATGATCATGACAAGGAGTTTTGGGGATTGAATGATGCCTAATTTGAGTAAAGTCTCTTGATTATGGTATTGTTTATAATGTCATTGTTGTTTGGGAGTTGTTTTGAAATTTGGTAGAAGTAGATAAAATAGGGGAAATGCTGCCGAATTTTCGCTAGCTCACGAATTATACTAGTTTGAACTTAAGCGTGTCTTTGAAGCCTAACCTTGGTATGAACCCTCTTAAATGTAGATTTCTCGGGCTTTGTAGGTGAACGTTAAGTAGTTAAGAAGACATATAGGTGTTATATCCCGTGAGTTCGCACATTCGGATAGTTTGAAATCGTTGCGACGAGACAAGGGCAATGCTACATATTGATCTTGTTAAACTTACATGAGTTGGATATGAAAGTATTAATGCGGAAATATTAAGAAAGGTTAGGGGTAAAAGTGAAAATTCACAAAATGGCTTGTGGAAATATCGAGAAAGGTTAAGGGCAAAATTGGAATTTGGAAAAATGGGGACTTAAATGGAATTTTGGAAAGATGAAAATTCAAGAAAAATCTATGAGATCATCCATGAGGTCATGTAGGTCCCACACATGGTTTGGCACAATTTAATTAGTCCAACCCATGGGACACTTGTGTGGCATATATGTATATACAAAAGATGACCACTTAGTCATCTTCTCATTTTCAATACTTAGGAAAAAAAAAAAAAGAACAAGAAGGTGAAAAAGACCACCCTATTCGGCCATAGATGAAAAATTTCAAGACCAACAATTAGCCCTTCCAAAATTATTTCATCCTAGTAAAACCACTAATTGAAGGGTCCTCATCGACGTGGAGTTGTTGTTTGGGGGATAGACCATTCGTTTTTAACATTTACAACCTACAAGTTGGAAGGGAAAAAGAAAAGGGAAAATTAAGCTTGTTTTAGGTCATAATGATGGTGTATGTTTGTATGCAAAATGGATGAAAATCATGAAAAATGGGGTGTAGAAAGT
>NW_026726256.1:0-43382 GCF_029784015.1 Lycium ferocissimum | reverse complement strand
CCTCGACACGGATATAACAATAAACCTCTCATTTTCGTAACTTTCCTCGAACCACGAGCCCATAATCTAGGCCACATGTGTGCCTTATCATACCTTTTATAGAATAGTGTTTCTTACCTTATCAATATCCATATTCACCTCGTCATTTCACGTCAAAATACCATCGAGAAGACTATATTAACTTCTCATCACAATACATCCACTGCAGATTAAATCACACAGGAATAATGGCATGAAGCCTACACAAGACTCAATCACAAGCACATAGGAGCTTAACCACACAATATCATGTAATGAATACTAGACATGCTTTCTCCTAATGAAATCACAAGACATACATCAACTAACCAAAGTATAACTCAAGTAAACCGTAACCTACCTCAGAGTAGAGCTGGAACAATGCCTGTCACTCTGCTACAGCCTTTCCTTTCCTCAAAGCCTCATACGTTCGCGGTCTAAAAATAGAAGGCTTAATGAGTTACATTGATCAATTTGCAAATATCAAGGCAAGAAATACCCTTCCCTCTCCCCATTCTAAGGGTGGATGATTTTCTAGGTGATAAACAACCTATCAAAGCCCCTAATATTCATAAACCATCAATTTCTACCACATTCGTCAACATTCCCATTACAAACAGTTTTCTATGACAAAGACACCATTTTATAGAACCCGGGTCTCATCACTTATTTTACTATTCTAATTGTTCAATTTATGACAAATAGCAACTAATCAATTCATTTAAAAGATAAATACGCGTTAGTAATTCCCACCCATCAAGTTTAGAAGTTTTATTGATATTCTAGGGTTCCTACTTCACTTTCACCATTAAAGACCCAAGAAGATGATTACAATAACGGAGGCAATGAGATGGTAGAATGGAAAGCAAAGAGACTTACCTCTCAAGGTTAACTTGCCTTAGCTTGAAAATCCTCTCTAGGTGCTTGTTGGGAAGTGTGGTGGTGTGTTATGAATGAAAATATAAAACTAAGGCATTAAAACACGGATACTGCTTTCCCGTTGACCGCTGCGGCGGTCACTATGCCGCTGCAAAGGGTCCCGCTATAACGGCCAAGCCACCGCTATAGCGGTCCCATAATAAATTCGCTCACCGCTATAGCAGTCACCACCCCGCTATAGCGGCATCACCGTAGCGGGCAAAGGTCCGCCACAGCAGCCCGAAGAGAAAATGGCGGACCGCTGGGAGCGGTCAGCCCGCCGCTGTTGTGGTACTCCCACCGCCGCAGCGATGCATTTTGGGCAGTAGCTCGATTTTCTGTCTAGTTTTCCCCCTATGTTACACCTCGGAAAATTTTCCGTTGGTACGCAAGTGGACGAACTAGTGATGAGTGCGAGGAGTACGAGTGTATAATGTTTCATGGGCAATGTAAGTAAATGGATGGGAATGAATAGAATAAAAGTCGAGAATGTGAAAAATTGGAAGTTGGCAAAAAGGCGCAATGGTCGTAAAACCACAAAATACGGACCGTAAAGTGCAATACGGTCCGTAAAAGCTAAGGGCCGTAAATGCGCCATGCAAATCTTCAACTTTTTGCCCCGAGAAATGGTTAAATACGACACGGTGGACGGACCGCAAAGTGATTTACGGCCCGTAAACCATGGTCGTAAATCACCACGCATGTTGCCAAGGTTTCGCTTGAGCTTAAAGACGACCACGAGGGTCGGTCCGTAAAGTGGAATACGGACCGTAAACCTCCATGGACGACCACTGTTCACCCGGCCTTGAGATTTTTCAAGTCATTAAATATAAGGACCAAGACTTGTTTTATTTCATTTCATCATTTCACTACT
The DNA here is from genome assembly GCF_029784015.1 of Lycium ferocissimum. Classification (NCBI taxonomy): domain Eukaryota; kingdom Viridiplantae; phylum Streptophyta; class Magnoliopsida; order Solanales; family Solanaceae; genus Lycium; species Lycium ferocissimum. The sequence goes on along the minus strand of NW_026726256.1, from coordinate 41,572 downwards.
TCTCTCTAAACCCTCTCTCTACATTTATTACACAAGTTTTCAAGGATATTGGAGGATCAACAACACTAAATAAGTGGATCAAGAGTAAAGGAAATCATCAAAGATCATCCAAGTCAAGAAATCCAAATGGAGAAAAACTAGGGTTTTGCTCAAAGAGGAGTATTAGCAACCAAGGCTTATTCCTAAAGCATCTAAGGTAATATTCATGATATTTATATGTTGTTTAAGGTATTTGGGAGTTGAAATACTTGGTCATTATAAGAGAATAGCGAAAAGGGTTATGAATGATGAATAGTGATGTTTTTGAGAAATAGTTGGAATTGAATCATGAATGTTGTTGGGTTGTGATATAAATGTGTTATAAATGGTATTAAGAACATGAACTAGACACTTTAGACGAATGGACGAAGTTGGGCATTATGACCATGATTATGGGTAAATTAGAAGCAAATTGAGAAACCTAGATAAAAAGCATAATGTGAATGACTAATGGCCATTGTTATGATATTAATGAAGGTTTAAGCGCTATCATTGGAAGGAGTCGTGCAAGCATAGCATAGTGCGACAAAAAGGTATGTGAGGCTAACCCTTCTTTCACAAGGCATGGTTCTTGGCCAAATTCCTAATACCTTCGTATGAGTATGTTGTCTTCTCATAGTTTATGCTCCGAGCTTATAAGCCCACAATCCTTGATATGCACGACTACTCGACCAAAGTTCCTCATATGACGGGAAAGTCTATAATGTAGATGTAACTATAGTGATGATGATAGTATAATGACGAGGATAAAATGATGTTAAAGACGCTTACGAGCTATTATATGTATGTGTGCCTATGAAGGGCTATAATAAGCCCCGAGCTTGTGATGCGGTAAGAGCATATGTATATGAATATTTATATAAAGTATGTATACGTTTACGAAACGCGCGCACACCTTTGCAGATGGTACGGATACCCCTGGAGCCTTGGTAGGGCCAGGTATGAGTAACCTTGAGCCTTGGTTGGCCAAGTATGTATGAAACACCGAACCTTCGTGGTCGGGCACGCTATATAAAAGCTATATATATGACGTCTACATGAGCACGAATAAGCTAAGTATATGACATCAATTAGAGTACGATTATGTTAAGGCTATGTAAGTGCCAAGTAAGGGCTATGTAAACGCGATGTATATGATATGATTATGTATGTAATATGAATGCGAATGTGCAAAACTTTGTAAAGGAATGTAGATGAGTGCATGTATGTGAGAACGAACACAAAAGGGTACGGTTACTATTATGGGATACGGAAAACAAGGTATGTAAGTAGGTGATATAATGATGACATTATTGTCTCCCCTCATGTGCTACTTATTATGTTGTCTATTATGCTTCTATATTGATGTTGATCATGCTTTACATACTCGGTACATTCTTCACATCGACGTCCTTTTGTTTGTGGACGCCAGTCATGCCCGCGAGGTGCACGGGGAAGGCGGAGACTTCGACCCATAGTTTGCTTATTCGAGTCGCACACCGAGCTCCATTCCTTCAGAGCTGTAGCTTTTGGTACTTATTCTTTTGTGTGCATAATGATGGGCATAGCGGGGTCCTGTCCCGCTCATATGATATGTCATACTCTTAGAGGCTCGTAGTCACGTGTATGTGGATAGGTGTGTCTGGCCTTGTCGGCCTATATTTTGTATATCATTTTGCTGGCCTCGTCGGCCCATGTACGTTGTTGTGGCATAGACGCCCGTGATGTGATATATGATGATTGTCGTCCAATAGGACTATCATGGTGTATGATTAGAATGCATGGAATGATTATGGCTCACCTAGATGTTATGTAGATGTATGCGAAGGGGTGCCCGGGTGGGGGTAGCACCGGGTGCCCGTCGCGGCCCCCTAGTCGGGTCGTGACACCCTATCACCCCACATTTCACCCCAAGGCCTCAAAAACACAACATGAAACATGCATACATACCAAAAGATGCCCTACGAATCCAGCCGCGGCCTTGGAATTCCCAATGGAGTCTTAAATTTCCATAATGACCGGAAAAGGTCGTTACATTAACTAACACTTAAACATAAATTAAACTAAATACCAAAACACTAAAAATACATTAAAATAAATAAAAGGAAGAAGGTTTACCTTTTCTGTTTGCAGGCTAGATCAAAATTGGATTTGGAAGATCCTTTTCTCCAAAGTTCAGCCACAGAAAATGAGAAAACAAGTCAAATTTTTAACTAATGAGTTCAATAAGTTAAAGGTTCCAGCAAAGGCTAGATCCCTAGGTATATTGAACCCTTTTGCTCTAATTTGAGACTTTGTGGGTGTGTATATTCGTGAATTGATGTGTAATAGTGAGATATGGTGTTCTTTATACAGAACCCCAAATCTGATAGCCTCAAACCCTAATTTCGATGTGGGATAATAAGTTTTGGGGGAAATTCTCTTGAATTCTCTCTCAAATTGGTCTCAACCAATAGAAATCGTGAATTTAAAATTGAATACAAGCAAAAACCATTAAGGTTTTCAACTCAATTGACCGTAAAATGTAGAAAAAGCAAGGTAAAAAGAGATGTTATACATTGTTTGGTTGAATCTAGGCGGAGAGAGAGAGGCAAACATTAATTGTTTACCCAAAACGGTTGAACAACTACTGCAATAAAGAGATTGTACACTGCTCTTTGCCATTTTTTGGCTAGATGACGCTAGGAGAGAGAGTAGATGCTGGCGGCGGCTAAGGTTTGCACAACCCTTTCAATCGAGGTGAAGAAATGGGATGTGTTTGGTATACCTTTGTGTAGAAATAAGGGGTATGGGCCGGGTCAGTTCTTCTTAGACTGGGCCTGGCCATTATTTTAAAAAAGGGAAGTTGGGGGGGGGGGGGGATAGATGCCCCAAATATATATATATACACACACACGGGTACACGTGTATACATGTGTATATACACGTATATGCCTGTATATATATGTATATAGAGGGAAATACGTGCAATTAATTAAATTTAACAAATGGCCAAAATTAAAAGTATGGCCATTAATTAACCATTTTAATCACGACCTAATTAAAACTAATTACCCTTTTCAAGTGTGACCAAATGCATAAGATATATTAGTCATTTCAGTTATAGCATCAATTAAACACATAGCAAGCAATTGGCTATTTTATTCATAGCCACAATTAACTCAAACAACCATCAGAACTTCAAATTGTAATTAATTTTCGGAAATAATTTCAAATGTAGCCAAATAAATCATTAAATTTAGATGCAATTTGTTATCTTATTTAATTAGTCAATTTTTTTGATTTAACAGAGTAAAATGTTTGTTAATTTTGATACTAATAATTTAAACAATTAATTAAATAATTGTTTTAAACTATCTTGCATTAATTTTGACAAATATACTCAATATTCATGGAAAAGTATGCAAGATATCTAAAATGATGAGGACTGTATTTTTAAAAGGCTGCATAGGTGTTTGGGTAATCAGGCTCTACAAAGAAAGTACACTGGTATAGGAATCACTCACCTTATCAGATCTAGATCTAATCATGCTCCGATGCTTATTTCCTATACTGGAGAAACTGTCCCTATTAAAAAACCTTTTAAATTCTTAAATTTTTGGGTGAAGCAAGAAAGTTTCTTGGATACTGTTAAAGCTCAGTGGTCAGCAAACTTCATGGCTAATCCCTTCATCCTTTTTCATCATAAAATGAAAAAGGTGAAGGCTACCCTGGTATAATGGAGTAAAAATACCTTTGGTAATATTTTTCAAGAGATCAAAGCTTTAGAGGAGGTGATTCAGGTACATGAAGCACAATTTGAGACACAACCTTCCCCCTCAAATAGGTAAAGCTTACATAAAGTTTAAGCTAATTTGAACAAGTACTTGCATTTGGAAGAGGAATTCTGGAAACAGAAAGCCGAAATGCAATGGTTTCAAGATAGGGACAGAAACACTAAGTTCTTTCACTCCTATGTTCAGGGGAGAAGGAAGAGACTACAATTAAAGAGGGTAAAGGGGCAGATGGAATAGTCGCTGAAGCTATTAGATTCTATGTGGATCAGTTTACAAAGGAAGAAGATCCAACTGACTTTGACATGCTAACTCATCTTCCACAAATGATTTCTGAAGAGGATAATATAGGGATTGAAGCAATGCCAGCCAAAGAGGAGGTTAAAGCAGTGGAGTTTAAACTAAATGGAGGAAGTTCTAGAGGGCCAGATGAATTTACTGGGTTATTCTACCAAGTATGCTGGGAAATTATTGGTGATGATGTGACTAATATGCTTAAGTATTTCTTTTTTGGTGCTGAATTGCCTAAGTTTATCACTCATACTAACTTGGTCTTATTACTAAATAAGAATAGTGTCAACACCTTCTCTGATATAAGACCTATTAGTTTGAGCAACTTTGTGAACAAATTTTTTTCAAGACTGATTCATGACAGATTAGTGGATAAATTATCTAATCTAATTTCTTTAAATCAGGCTGGTTTTGTCAAGGATAGAAGTATTGTGAAGAATGTTCTCTTAACTCAAGAGATTATTTCTGATATAAGATTAAGGACAAAAAGTGCTAATATAGTAATGAAGTTAGATATGGCAAAGGCATATAATAGGGTCTCTTGGTTATTTCGAACTAAGGTCCTTAGAAAATTTGGTTTTTTGGAGATACTGGTTGATATGGTTTATAGGATCATAAGCAATAATTGGTACTCTATTTTGGTAAACGGTCAACAACAGGGTTTTTTCTAGCCTACAAGGGGTGTAAAACAAGGGGACCCATTATCCCCTATTTTATTCATCCTAACAACTGAGGTTCTATCAAGAAATTTGAATCATTTGCATCAAATACCCTAGTTCCAAGGGTTTGGACTGCCCAAATAGAGTCCAAAAGTGAATCATCTTGCCTGTGCTGGTGACATGATCATTTTTACATCAGCAGATGTTATTTCTTTACAACTTATAATGGACATCCTGAAGAAGTATGAACTGACATCTGGCAGAGGATCAACATGGAGAAGAGCTCAGTCTCAGTCTATATGCATACAAATGTTCCAGCTGACATTAGTCTAACAGGGGAAGTAGAAACTGGAATAATTAGGAAAGATTTTCCTTTCATATATCTAAGGTGTCCTATTTATCACTGCAGAAGGAAGAAGGAATTTCAATGCTTTGCTGCTAAAGATTATGAGCAAACTTCAGGACTGGTAAGGTAAACTGCTTTCCTTTGGTGGAAGGACACTACTTATTAAACATGTCTTACAAAGTATGTCAATACATATGCTATCTACAGTTAATCCACCACTTAGGGTGATTAGACAGATGCATAAGATGTTTGCACAATTTTTTAGAAGCAATACTATTGGTGGAAAAAGCAGACATTGGGTTTCATGGAATCAACTTTGTGTGCCAACAATGGAGGGGGTATTGGGTTTTAGATTTGTTCATGATGTTTTTCTTGCTTTGTTTTGTAAACTTTGGTGGAATTTCAGAACTAAGCCTTCACTATGGAGTGTGTTCATGAGTAACAAGTATTGTAGAAAAGAACATGATGTCGTAATTTAATGGAAATATGGATCTCAAACGTGAAAAAGAATGCTTGAGGCCAGAGACTTAATATAACATCAGATTTGGTGACAAATAAAGATGGGAGATTCACAGTTCTGGTTTGATAACTGGACTGGATTACAGGCATTATACTTTATAATACATGAGGATAGATATGATAGAGAATACAGAATGTTCATGAGAAGGTGACTCAAGGGAATTGGAATATTGAAAGGTTGTCTGAAGTGTTAACAGAAGAAGTAGTTGATCACATAACAACTACAAATACACCCCGTAAAAAGGAAAGAGGAATTGATAAACCTTGATGCTTGTTAAATAGTAAAGGTTAATTTTCAGTGAGATCTGCCTAGGAGTTTATCAGACTAAAGGTACAGGAGATGGACAAGTATAAATTCATATGGGTGAAGGGTTTATCTTTTAAAATCTCTTTCTTCTTGTGGAGATGTTGGAAATATAAATTACCTCTGGATGATGTTTTGAAGAAGATGAATTTTAATATGGTGTCTAGATGCCGGTGTTGTTTACATCCTACGGAATAAACAATACAACATTTATTCATTATTTCTGATACTGCTAAAAGGGCTTGGTCGTATTTTAGTTCTAGTACAGGTATTAATATGGAGGGATTATCATTAACTAATTGTGAAATGGTGGCAGATACCAGTGACTAGTAGGTTTAAACAAATCTATTATGCAATTCCAACAATTATATTGTGGGAATTATGGAAGAGAAGAAATGGGATTAAGCACGGACAAAGAAGAAATGACATTAAGCATGGACAAAGAAGGACTAGGCATAAAGTTATATTTCAGATGTTTGCAACAATTCAGAGACAGGTTCGGGTGAGAAATCCCTCTATTAGGGACATTCCTAACAGATGGGGTGAGTTGATTCAAATGATGAAAAAGGGGAGAGCAAAGCTAAAAGTAACTAAAGAAATTTGGAAATTCCCTCCATTAGGGTGGTGTGTATGCAACACAGATGAGGCATCTAGGGGAAATCCTGGAAGGAGTGCCTATGGATTTTGTTTAAGGGATGCTGAAGGTGATCTAATACATGCACAGGCTGAAGACATAGGGTATGCTACTAATACAGAAGCAGAGGTGTATGAAATTCATGAAGCTTTGAAGTTTTGCAAAGGAAATGGTTTCCAGAATATAATCATCCAAACTGATTCAGAATTGATTCAGAAAATTTTGGCTGAAGGTTATAAACCATCATCGAATATTGCTAGTTGGGTGGATGAGGTGCAGGACTTAAGTAAAGATCTGGATGTCATTTTCACTCAATACTCTGAGGGAAGCTATTAAGTTGGCAGATGCATTAGCCAATCATGCTCTAGATAGAGGTTATGTGCATTGCAATAATATGAGAAGGATTTTGAACAGTGACAAGAGTCAGACACCATACTTTAGAATCAGGAGATAAAATCCGGAGATGTTAAGGATGGAACCTGAGGTTCATTGGGGAACATGAGATCCTTACATTCAAATCCTATGGGAGGAGAATGGGAAGGATTTTTCTACTAGCTGTTTGTTATTGTTTGCAGGTACTGGAGAAACTACAAGATAGCAACGACACAACCTCAGACATAGACAAGGCAAAGCAATCTTAGGAGCAGGTTTCAATAGTAAACATCATGGAAAGAGGTTTCAAAACAACTTTAGTCATTGTATTAGCTTCAATTTTAATCATGTAAATTGGGTGAATGTCTTATTTGCCTAAAATGGTGCTCATTCAAATGGACAAACATCAAATTTATAAAGATTGAACGTAAGCAGAACAGGATTCAGCAGTAAACATCATGGTCAAGATACTCAGAATAAGTATAGTCACAGTATCTGCTTCAATTTTAATCATGTAAATTGGGTGAATGTCTTATTTGTGTTATTAGCATCAAATGGTGCTCATTCAAATGGACAAACATCAAATTTATAAAGATTGAAATTAAGGGGGACAAGATTCAGCAGCAAACATCATGGTCAAGATACTCAGAATAGGTATAGTCACAGTATCTGCTTCAATTTTAATCATGTAAATTGGGTGAATGCCTTATTTGTGGTATTAGCATCAAATGGTGCTAATTCAAATGGACAAATATCAAATTTACATAGATTGAAATTAAGAAGCACAGGATTCAGCAGCAAACATCGTGGTCAAGGTACTCAGAATAAATATAGTCACAGTATTAGCTTTAATTTTAATCAAATAAATTGGGTGAATGTTCTTTTTGTGGTATTAGCATCATATGGTGCTCATTCAAAGGGACAAACATCAAATTTACAAATATTAAAATTAAGCAATACAATAGATGTATATTTTCAACTTCAACAATACAAGAGGGGATTAAAGTGCAGGAAAGGACCAAAAATAGAGATACGAGCTCAACTTACAATTTTGAGCAGATTTGAAAATCCCAAGAGGAGCTCTTTCTTAGCTCGATTGAGGATCGAAGAAGGAGATTTCACCACACAAATGATGCAGTGGGTTCCCAAGGTCAGAAATTACAGATTCAAGTTATGTGAGGCAACAACAAACTAGAAATTAATTGAAATATTAAAAAGGAGAAAGCGAGATGAAGAACAACAAGTGGAAGTGGCTTACCAGAAGATTCAGCTAAGTATACATGAAAATCGATCCATACACCGACGATGCACATCAGAGAGGAGCCAAATAGTGTCATAATCAGCTCAAACTCATCATCGGAGCATCGACGGCACTAAAGAGCTAGAGAGAACAACTTTAAGGAAGAGAGAGAAACACACGCGCAAATTTAGGGCAACAAAATCTATTTTGGCAATTTCTATATCTGTTTTGTTTTTCATTTCCTTTTCTGTTTTTGTTTTATTTTTGGATCATTGTGTTTTTTTTTCTCTTTAATTAAATAAAAGGCCCTATTGGGCAATATTAATTGAAAAAAAAGATCTACAATATATATTTGAAACTATTTTGCCCAATGAAATGGCAAAATATTGTCGAAATAATTTTATAAAAATCATTTTGATTTATAAAATACATATTTTACTTCGTTTGAGATTCAAGAACTCCGAATAATTAAAATAAAACTATTGGAGGGCCGAAATTAGGTGTCAATACAAAGTCCATAGCAATCTGCTCCCACTTCTACTAGGGTATGGGCATAGTTTGAATCATACCACTAGGGTTCTGGTGCTCATATTTCACTTGTTGACAATTCAAACACCAAGACACAAACTCTACTATGTCTCTCTTCATTCGACACCACCAATAATGCTGCTTAGAGTCACAATACATCTTTGCATCCCATGGGCGAATGGAATACTTTGAACTATGAGCCTTCTCTATGATAAATCGAGTCTAATCACCCACTCTAGGAACACAAATCTGACCCTTGATCCTAAAAAAACCATCACCATCAAGAATTGCTTCCTTGGCTTCCCCTTGCAACACCTTGTCACGAATCTTACACAATTTCACATCATCGAATTGCTGAGCCCGAATCTGCTACACTAAGGAAGACCATGCCTCCACACAAGCTACAACCCTACCAGGCTCCGAAATATCAAGTCTCACAAAATGATTAGCCAAAGACTGAACATTCATAGCCAAGGAACACTCACCCACATGCAATAATGCTAAACTACCCATACTCACCGCCTTCTTACTCAGGGCATCCACCATTACAGTGGCCTTGCCCAGATGACAAATAATAGTCATGTCATAACCCTTGAGCAACTCCAATCACCTACGTTGTCTCAATTTGAGGCCCTTCTAATTGAATATGTATTAAAGGCTACGATGATCCGTGAATACGTCACAATGCACCCCATAGAGATAATGCCTCCAAATCTTTAAAGCGAACACTACCGCCGCTAACTCTAAGTCACGAGTGGGGTAGTTCTTATCATGCACCTTTAACTACCTCAAAGAATAAGCTATCACCTTCCTTTTTTTGCATCAACACATACCTTAGACCCACTCCTGAAGCTTGACAATAGACTGTAAAGCTATCCCCCTCTACGGGTAAGGTCAACACCAAAGCGATAGTGAACAAAGTCTTGAGACTTTGACGGCTCGCCTCACATTTAATAGACCAATGAAATGCCACCTCCTTCTGAGTCAATTTATTTAACGGGGATACAATGGATGAAAACCCCTCCACAAAGCGTCGATAGTAACCCGCAAGACCTATGAACCGAACCTGGTCTAACCAATCCCGAACCGCCTCTATCATCTTAGGATCTAACATCATACCATCCTTAGTCACCACATCTCCCAAGAAGCCCACTTAACTAAGCCAAAACTCACACTTTGAAAACTTAGCATAAAGCTTCCTTTCCTTCATAATCCCAAGCACACCTCAAATGCTGCTCGTGCTCGTCTATACAACAAGAGTATATCAAGATATCATCAATGAAGATGATGAGAAAGGAATCCAAGTAGGGTCTGAATACCCCATTCATCAAATCCATGAAGGTTGTGGGGGCGTTAGTCAACCCAAATGATATACCAAGAACTCATAATGCCCATAAGATATCCTGAAAGTTGCCATAGGAACATCCTCCGACCTAATCTTCAATTGGAGATAACCAGATCTCAAGTCAATCTTAGGAGAGACAGACGCACCATGAAGCTGATCGAACAAATCATCAAAGCGACGAATCAGATACTTGTTCTTGATAGTCACTTTGTTCGACTATCGATAGTCATTAACATATGCATAGATCCATCGCTCTTCGTCCAAACAACACGGGAGAACGCCCTGGTGATACACAAGGTTGAATGAACCCTTTTCTCAAAAGTCTTCCAATTACTCCTTCAGCTCTTTCAACTTGCTTGATGCCATCCGCTATGGCAGAATAGAAATGGGCTCGATGCCCGGCTCCAAGTCAATACGAAAATTAATATCTCGATCGGGTGGAACACCTAGAAGATCCATCGAAAACACCTCTGGAAACTCTCTCACTAACGAAACCAACTCTAACGGAGGAGTCTCCGAACTAGTATCTCAAATATACGACAAGTAGGAAGGACACCCCTTGGTCACCATCCATTGAGCCTTACGAAAAGATATAGCCCTAGTCAGATACTAACTAAGAGCACCATTCCACTCCAATCTAGGAATACCCAGCATGGATAAAGTAAATTCTTTGGCATGACATTCCAGGACCGCGTGATACTGAGATAACCAATCCATGCCAAGAATAGTATTGAAATCTACCATATCCAAGAATTTCAAATCTAGTTGGGTGTCATACCCCATAACGGTAACTACATAACATTTACATACTCGGTCAACCACTACAGAATCCCCAACAGGTGTAGAAATATGAATAGCAAAGTCTAGTGAATCACACTTCAAGTCCAAACTCAAATCAGAGTATAGACACGTAAGAATAGGCAGATCCTGGATCAAATAATATTGTAGTGGAGCTATGGCAAAATAAAATAGTACATGTAATAACCGTATCAGAGGCCTCTTCCTTAGACCTGCCTGGAAAGGCATAGAAATAAGCACGATCACTCGAAGTCTGACTACCCCTACGACCACTAAGTCATCTGGGTAGAGTACCACCCCTACTTGCCTGAGAACCACCTCTACTACCATGAAAACCACCTCTAGTTGGTTATGCAGCTATCTTGGCATGAAAACTCTAATGCTGACCACTACGCCTAAGTCTTGAACAATTCCTCTTGAAATGCCCAAGGTCACCACACTCAAAACACCTTCGAGAACCACGAATTGCTAAGAAGAACCAGCACCTGAATGTCTACCACGGCTAGATGGCCTATAAGAACTCGGGGTCAACTATCCTGAACAACTAGAAGTATGCGCGGACTGACCTCCCTTAGATACTGGCATAGCTACATAAACTGGCCCACTGCGCTGATAGTAATGACTACCACCATGATTTCCACTACCTCCAGACGAATACCCGATATTAGGGGCAAAGTGGTGCCTGTTGACCATCCGCTCCTCATAATCCTCACACCTAATAAACTCAACCTCTCAAAAAAAATCCACAATCTGCTGGAAAGAAAACCCTATAGCAGCAATCTATGTTGCAATGTAATGAAATGAAAAAATTAACCCATTGGTGAATCTCTTCATCCTTATCAACAAGAAATATCAGAGCATGAAATTGGGTGTCGTACTCTGTCACAGTCATACTACCCTGGTGTAGCCCTTCGAATTGAACCATTCTCCTTTCTCTCACACTACGAGGTACGAAATTCTCAAAGAATGCACAGTAGACGAAGCCTAAGTGAAGGAAGGGGACCCTGCTAGTCTAGTCTCAACAAACAATGTCCACCACTGTTTGATAAAGCCAATCATCTGAAAAGTGGTGTAGTCCATACCAGAAGAAACCATTAACCCGAGGTTGTGCAACCTTTCATGACAGCTAATCAAGAACTAATAAGCGTCATCCTCAGGGTCTCTATCATACTTAGGAGGATCCATCATCCTAAAGTGATCAAATATCTTTTGCTCTTCCATAAACATTGTAGGATGAGTTGCTGGAGGTAATAAAAGCCAGGAACTAGCATACCCAAATAACAGGGAGCCACATCAAGTGCTGGCCTAGCCCCTGGAGTCTGAAATCCAGGAGCAGTCATAAGATCAGGAGTCTATCCTCCAGCCCTAGTCTGAGAACCATCACAAGTAGCTGGTAGAATACCCGCCTGAGCCATACTCTTAAGAAAACCCAGCATGCGATCCAAGGTATCCTAAAGCACAGGAATAGCAATGAAACCCGGAGGTGCCTGCATTGGTTCAACTTCCTAAGCCTGAATTAGATTATCCTCCTCAATCAAATTAGGTTTAGGAGATGCCGTCCTAGCACGACCCTGAGGTGCCAGCGGTGCTCTTTGCTCTGGAAACTTATAAGTCGGAAAACATGCTTTTGAAGAAATCACTAACATGCCTAGATACCGAACCACGGCGCTTTTGGCCTTTTAACTGAGGTCCGAACCAATTATGACCTCATGTACTCCAATAGCTCATATCTTCCTCATTTTTACCTTACAGGCCTTTAAATCTCATAACTTGCCTCTTGATACTCTCGTAACCCTCGCTCTACAATTTGTGTTAACTCTCTAATTATTCGTAGCTCTGCTCAACATAATCATCTCTGCATCAATGGAAAACATAAGTTCTGACTATACTTCATTTTACCGACAACTCCCGATCTGTAGGAACTAAGTAACCCCAATTCACTAATCTAACGTATATAAAATCATTTTAGTATCTCCAGCATCCTAAAGTATAACAGGAACAACCCATATCTTTATGACGTACTTTAACTCAACCTTAACATATAATCAATTCCATAATCCTTTCTATAAATCATTTCTTTTGAGTTAGTCATGAAAACCTTCTCCTTATATTAAGCCACAGCAGAACTCATTTGTCGACTTTCCCTGAATCCCCCAATAGACCTTGTTCCTACAAAACCTCGAATGTAACCTAATCCTCTTCCTCATAAACCATTCTTCATGCACACCAAGACTATCTTAAAACTCCCTTGCATTCCCTTCTATTTTTTTGTCATATCCTTCCCATTTGTTGGACATTAAGTTCCCCTACTGGAATATCGTTCAATTTCTTTTCTTCCCCATGAATTATTTTCAGTCCAGTCTCAAAAGATACTCTTTAGTTACTCTATTCATTTGCTGAATTTTGTTAATCTTATTCCCACAACAATTCTTACTTCGAACTATCTCTCTAATCCATTCACAATACAACATCTACCACATATTATTTCAGTCCTTGTGCTCGTACCCAAGCTTACTCGCTTCCCCCCTTAAAGGCTTTACCTTATGGTATTGTATTCCATTGACATTCTCGATTGAAATTTCATCCCATAATAATCCTTTCGTCATCGCTTTTGTTCTTTCACTTACGAATCCTTCAAGTTCCCTACTTGTCATTACCCAAAAATACTACTTTAAATCTCAAATCTTGCCTATAATAATCCCTAGGGATACTCAAAATAATGATGTACCCAACTACTATCATCCCGACGAATAGTACTTTTTATTCCAATAATTAATGCCCAATGTCCACTTGTAGTGTTATCTTCATCTTATCATTCCATATCATCTTGTCCCATACTTTCCCATTAATCAATCTGTAATAATCATAGACGTATAATCTTCGTGATCTCCTAAATCTTTCTGTATCGTTTCAATTTTATTAAATGTCCCCAAAGGGACTGATCTCCTAAATCTTTTTTTTTTTTTTTTTCCTTTTTACCCATTTAGGAGGATTTATAGTGTTTCCACACTTCCCCTCCAGTGTGACTCGAACCCAGGACCTACCGGTCGTGGGTGGAGGTGCTTTACCAATCTCCTAAATCTTTGGTCCTTGTCCTTAAGTTTTTTTTTTTTTTTTTTTTTTTTTTTTTTGGAGAATTTTGGCAGAGTGCCCATTATATTTCTTACTATCCCAGACCTACACGCAGCCCAGAAAATACATACAATGCCTCACAGAGCAAATATATACATACTTAGCACACCTTAGCCAAACAGGGCTCTCAATATCGAACAGAAATACAAAGATGACGAAACTTACCTCTTGCGTCACAACTCGGAATATACCTAAACCTTTATCGATCGTCCTTTTGTACTTTCCTAGTCACTTCCTGTTCGATGCATTAGTTATACATTTTAATCATACTTGCAACATTCTTACCATATCTGACTCATAATCCATTTTACCAATACTTACCTCTGTACTGATTTCTTCAACTTATATTATCCCTGCAATCCCAATATCATCATTCAGTCCCTTTGCCAGTACCATTCTTCCACTGAAATCAAGGGTTAGTGCAAGGAATTTCACTTCCTATGACTTGGCTCTTATCGTACGATCTTAGATATGAAAGAAGGGTAACCATCCTAAATGTCCTGTAGCCTCTTGTTTATAAATGTGGCGCGCAACACACCATAAACAAGACTCTACTAGACATGACTTTGTAGGCAACCCCTAGGAGGAACTGCTCTGATACCACTTCTGTCACGACCCAAACTGGAGGGCCGCGACTAACACCCAAGACCCAACTCGGCTGAGTGCCATACTACTATTCCATCTAGGAGACACAACTCTTTGTGAACCTTTAGTCTACGAAATGACACTTCCGTCAGGTAAAAAAAAACTTTTTAATAACACTCTTTCGTCAAATCAGGGACTTCTCCCTTATCGTTAATTCAAAGAAAACCTTTAGTCACAATAAAATCTTTAAAAAAATAAAGCATAAAAACATATCGACCTATATGGTCGCTTTACACAACTGTCGACATCTCGATGCAGTATCCACAGGACACTGTCTGCAAAAGTCTCTAACGTACATGAGATACCATAACATAAGTACTCTGACTCGGCAACACTCCGAACTGAGATGGAGCTCACCAATCCAGCTGATAGCCTGGGAACATCCTATAGATAATGTCTTCTACTCATCTGTATACACCTGTGTGGCATGAAACGCAACGTCCACAAGAAGGGACGTCAGTACGAATAGTGTACTAAGTATGTAAGGCATGAATAACAACATAATAAGAAATATGGAACATAACAGGGGATAAAGATGACCTGTACATTTGATTGCCTCTTAAGGCGGATACCATACATGCAACTTTAACCTTTTTAAATCAATATGTACATAAAACCATAGAAGACATCTGAGACATTTCAATGAATGTGCAAAGATAAATAAATCATTATGGCTATATCAACAAAACACATATAGCTATAGAAATGCCACAACATAGGCCACATCGTCACCCCTAAAAACATCACAACATAGGCCACAGCGTCACCCCCCGTCAACTGTGCCTTATATATATAAACATCACATCATAGGCCACAACGTCACCCCCTGTCAACTGTGCCTTATATATATAAACATCACATTATAGGCCACAGCGCCACCCCTATCAACTGTGCCTTATATATATAAACATTACATCATAGGCCACAAGGTCACCTCCTGTCAACTGTGCCTTATATATATAAACATCACATCATAGGCCATAGAGTCACCCCCTGTCAACTGTGCCTTATATATATACATCACAACAAAGGCCACGGTATATATATATATATATATATATCACAACAAAGGTCACAAAGGCGTCACCACCATGTCAATTGTGCCTTATATATATATATACATCAAAACAAATATATATCACAACAAAGATCACCCCCTCGTCAATCGTGCTTTATATATGTACATGAAGAATGAGAATGAGTGCAGTGCATAAGCAAAATGAAATAGTAGAACTTGGTAATGTCACAAAATAACATTATACACATATTATAGTCATAGCATGCATGAGGGTTCAAACATAAGCTACCACTTTAGCGGAGTGACGTAAGGTCGGTAATCTCCAATTTATATTATGGAATAATCATCATCGCTCTATCTTACCTTGAAGGAACAATTATTAGAAGGTGAGACCAACAATAATGAATAAAATCGAGAAAATCATGAAATAAACTCAATAATCTCAGAAAAGCATTGACCTCATAACTTGAGACTTTTAACCATAAAATCATCATCATCATAATCATCATAGAAAATATTCTCATCTTTGACATCATCATTATCATGATAAAAAAACATGTTCATCGTTGTTATCATAAGAGCTCACAGAATCATAAATCTCTAGTTTGGAAAATACGGGCATTTTGAAAAACATTTATAGATTAGCGGGAAAGGAATCATGGCTTGGAGTCATAAACTTCTATTTTTTTGAAAACAAAGAAATTATGGAAGCATTTATGAAATCGTACCATAGGGATCATGCCTTTGAAAGAAAGGGACGAGCCTTAACATACCTGATTGATCTCCTACGAACTAACGCTTATTCTCCCGAACTTTCAAATCTACACTCAAGAGAAATTATACTACCATTAGACTTATCGTCATATGCCTATCTCAAGTCCTTAAACCAAACTCCTTTAGAATCTGCCAAATTCTGCGCAACATCTCCCTTATTTATATGCTTTGCCCGAAATCACAATCCAGCAACCAACAACAACAACAACAATACCAACATCAACAACAATATTATCAATACCAATATATTCCATAAAACATCCCACACGATGTTTTTCAACATACTACAACAATATACACTTCCTTTCTTCCCAATCAAAGAGCATAATTTCTTCAACACACCAACAACATTAGATACCATCTCTATACATGTAAATCAACCCAGCCACACGGCCACAACATGCTCAAAGCAGTCTATAAACACACCAACTACAACACGACACTTTATGACCTTTCCTCCATAACTATATTTTCACTTTTAAGACTTGCTAAACCTTCAAATCAACTCAACATAAGAGATAGGATGAAGGGATGAAGAATATACCTTATACTTGAATAAATTTAGCCACACCAACTTTCTTCAAGACCAAACTTACCACAACATCAAGTAGAAGCAAGAACAATCACCTTTCATGGACTAGTTTGGTGTAATCTTGTTAAATTCTTGATTTAATGGGCTATAAATGTTTGGGGGTTGTGTTGGGAAGTTTCTAGAACTATTGAGAATGTAAAGTTCTAAAAAAATGGAGTTAATGGGGGTATTTGTACCCCTCATAGGTCGGTTCCGCCGACCTTCTCAAGTGGGACCCGCGGAAGCCATTTGGCAGCTTGGAGTCTTTATCATAAAATGGCCATAATTCTTGATCCCGATATCGTATAAGGGCCCATGAACTATGGTTGGAAAGCTCTTTCAATTATATACAACTTTCATGTTTGGTGTGTTTCCAAATTTCAAACTTATAATAGCGTTTTGGCCCCTCCAAGTCAAATCATCCGAAAACGTATCCTTAAATCATCCTTTTGGAGGGCTTATGCACATATTTGGCTTGAGGGTCCTTCTTAAGACTTTCTCAACTTCCCATGTACTACTCATATCACTTTTAATATGTCCTTTATAAAACCCCAACATGTGGGCCCCACCTTAACTTACGGTTACGAGGGCTATTCATCAAGTAACGTGTTAACTGATTTACTCCATATGGTCTCCAAATGTCATATATATATGCTTATACTCAAATCATATAATCTTCATCCCTGATCCTTATATAACTTTTCTCTCCCTTGAGCTCATACTAAGCCGTCTACAGTCTTGGTAACATGAAATTTTTTGGGGTGTAATATGTCGAGAGTCAAAAACCAGATTTTTCTAGTTTCTGGTGTATACATAGGTGCGAGAGGTTCCTGCCACTACGGATGTGCTCCAACGAGTGGAGGCTTGCAGGATCGAGACTCTGTGGACTTTGTCACGGTCTGCTCTTGCGAAGATTTTCCTGCAGGAGTGCGTGCGCTGAAGCGAGCTTACCTATGCTGGCACGGAGCTGAGATATTTTTGAGGGGTTCGCTGATGCGAGGTTTGCTTCACCGGTGCGAGTTCGCTGGTGCGAACTTAAGTGCGCAGATGCACAAATCGTTGAACAGAATGTGGTGTTTAGTTTGTTCTTCTCTTAGAATCCCAATCGAAAACCCTTAAGTTTGAGAGCATTATTGGAGGAGAAGTGAAGGAAATTCAAGAAGGGGTCATTGGGTAAGTATCCTAACTTGGTTTTATGATTATTTCAATGAGTTAGGCCCTTAATCCATGCTTAGAATGTTGAAATTAAGAGATTTATCGAAGGGTTTTGGGAACCCAAATGCAGAATTAGGATTTGGAATATTAAGCCAGAAATCGTAGTTGTTTATGGATAGTTTTTTGTAGATAAGTCTTATGAAGCATAAGGATCATGATTTTAGGCTCAATTTCCTGTTTTTCCCTTTTGGGTTCGAAATCCTAATTTTAGGGCTTATTTTGGGGGTTTTGGATTATGTAGCAATATGGGTGTTGTTGGACTCGTGTTCTAACGTATATTCCATATTTGACTAGACTTTTTTCATTTAGAGACTATCCAGAGTGGCAAGGGGCATTGTAATTCAAGTTTCGGTATCCCAGGCATGTTGAGACCTTGAACTCTTTCTTAAATGTGTGTGTTGGCTAAAATAAACCTAATAAGAGGGATTTGTGGCGAATTAAGGGGGTTCTGATACTGGTGAGGTGAAGAGCACTAGTATCGGATACTGGTCATCATGTTTGGATATTTGTGGTATTTCAATTGTATAGTTGGTCTGAATGCCATGTATGGGCACTAGCTGATGGAATAGTATGATCCCTTGGATCTGTGATTGGGGTCCGATGCTCGTACTTTATGTCTATTATAATTACTATTTGCCTGTCTTCCCTATTCGTGTGCATATCACTCATACATATATCCTCGTTGAAATGAAAAGAAGTAAAATGGTGATGTCTTTATGGTATTATGAACATGAGAATGGATTCCATGCTTTTATAATTGTTCTTTACTTGATACATTCCATATTCATGCTTTATATGTATTCATGCATACGATTTGAGGAAATGATTGTGAGTCCGATGGGATCTTATTTTGAATGAGTGATGATGTTGGTATGTTATATTGGCACTTGAGTCCGTTGGCTGTGAGACAGGTTATTGTGATATGATATGATTGAGGACGTGATCTGAGAAAACAAGCGACATATGGGCCTCATGAGCCCCCCATGGGTCATGATTCGTTAATATTCGAATGTGTGTATATCGGGATATGGAAACAAAGGCCTTGTATTGCATTGCATATCATTCATCCATTTTTTACATTATTGTTATTGTTGGTATTTGTTGGCTTTATCTTGAAAATCTGTCTGTTGCGTGGGTTTAGCTGTTAGTATGATTTTCTTGTATTTGGACTAATCGCGGACAAGTGTGGTTATGACATCAAAGACCAACCCTCGTCTCCGTTCTGGAAAGGGTCGGTCAACGATGCATGCTGATTACCCGTTGTTTATTGTACTCATGCTACACTTGTTGCACCTTTCTTTATGTTCAGACTCAATCCCTAGCACAAGTTGAGGCCGCGACTACCAGGTTCCCCGTTAGAGCTGCTCGTTGAGATTCGGGGTGAGCTCCATGGCTTCTGGATGGCTCTGGATTTCTCCCTATATTTATTTCAATGTCTTTCTTACTTTCAGACAGTTTATGATGTATTAGATTCTAATTACTCTAGTTGGTCCTTGTATTATGGTGACAGCTGATTTTGAGGGTTTAACTATAATAACTACTTAGTATTTTTATTCAGGATTTATTAAGACTTATGAAATGACTTGTATGCTTTATTTCCGCACTTTGATTTCATTTTAATTATGGTTGTGTTGGCTTACTAGTACGGTGGGACTAGTGCCACCACGACTTGGGATTTTGGGTCGTGACAAATTGATATCAGAGCCCTAGGTTAATCGATCTCACCTATATAAGGACAATGTATATTAGACTCTCGCGAATGGGTAAGACGAGCTTCGTACTAATCCTCGGGAAACTATAGGACTTTTAGAAAAACTCTCATCTTTTGATTCCTTATTGTGCCTAATTGCTTCTAATATTTTCTAAGATTTCTTTGTTTCGTTCTCTCACAGATGGTGAGGACACGGTCAGTCGCTGTAGATGGTCAGGGTCCAGCACCAGCCCCCGTACCTGCTTCTCGAGCTATTTGGGGAGGTAGGGGATGAGGCAGAGGTCGAGTTTGGGCTGGAGCCCGTACTGCTAGAGCACCCGCAGCCGCTCATAATCCTACCCGTGAGAAGTCACTCGAGCCAGAGAGCGGTGACCAGGTCCAGGGTAAGGTACCTATGGAGGTACCGAGTCAAGCTCCCGCCGTTGCAGAGTTTCCTCATGATGCTATGGCTCACCTTTTGAGTTAGCTTGATTGGATATCTCAGGCATGACTGATCTCGACTGTGTCTGAGGGATCCCAGACTCAGGTGGAAGCACAGACTCCCGAGCAGGTAGCCGCAGGTTTCAGGACCCTAGGGCACGACCAACTGCCGCTGTGGTTGTTACTATAGATCTTTCGGGTATTGTTGCACGGCCAGCAGTTTAGCCTACTATGACTGTTGATGAGTAGAAGAGATGGGATAAGTTTGACAAGATGAAGCCGCAGACTTATAATGGACATCCAGATGTTGATGCTTATGAGTTCTTGGTTAGCTGCCACGAGAGGTTGGACACCCTTGGACTAGTGGAGTCCAATGGTGTGGGGTTTGTAGCGATACAGATGATTGGCCCCGCTAAGCAGTGGTGGAGGGCATTCTAGGAGAGTAGGCCCATTGGATCGCCTTCGCTCTCTTGGGAGGAGTTTTCCAGAGTCTTCTTAGAGATGTGGGTCCCTTTCACCTTGCATGAGGAGAGGCGTAAGAGGTTTGACCATCTTGAGCAGGGATCTATGAGTGTTACTTAGTACGAGATGGAGTTTCATGCCTTGTCACTTCATGCTTTGACTATTCTACCTGATGAGGCGGAGAGAATCCGCAAGTTCATTCGAGGTTTACCGTATCATCTCAAGGTTGCTGGTATGTTTGTTGCCTCTTCAGGCAAGGACTTTCAGGGTGTTGTTGATGCTGCGCACGACATGGAGACCCTTAAGCACCAGGAGTTTGGGGATAGGTCTGGGAAGAAGCCTCGCTCTTTGGGAGCTTTTAGAGGTTCCTTTTCGGGAAGTCATAATCACTATAGTATAGGCCATTATCCCCAGTTCAGTCGACTAGTCTAGGCAGCTATCCATCTTTCTCAAGGTGGCACTTCGGGTCGTAGTGGAGGATACATTCCGAGGCTGAGCTCCCAGCCATCTTATTCTCGACCAGGTGGTCGTGGTGGTTATTCTGATTCTTCTTCTCAGTCAGTAGCTCGTGGTGGATGCTTTGAGAGTGGTCAGGTTGGGAACTATGCTAGAGATTTCCCCAGAGCTCGACAGGGTGGTTCACACCCCAGTTCTCAAGTTTCGAATCCGAGGCCAGCTAGTCAGCCATCGAGAGGTGGTTCCTAGAGTGGTAGATGGAGTTCTCATTCAGGTAAGGGTGGTACCTTGACCGGCCGTGGAGGTGGTCTTGGGGGTTCACAGTCTGGTAGTGGTGGAGCCTAGTGTTATGCATTTTTGGGTGGACCAGAGGTAGAGGCCTTAGATGCTATGATTACAGATACTATTTCTGCTTGTCACCTGTCAGCTATTTCCTTATTTGATCCGGGTTCTACTTATTCATGTGTGTCTACTTATTTTGCATCGGGTCTAGCTATGATGTGTGAGTCTCTTGATGTTCCTGTTTATGTTTCTACTCCGATGGGAGAGTCTGTAATGGTGGATCGGGTGTACCGATCCTGTGTAGTCACTATGATGGGTTATGAGACTTGGGTTGATTTGATGATTTTAGATATGATCGATTTTGATGTGATTCTGGGCATAAGTTGGTTATCTCCATACCATGCTATCTTGGGTTGTTATGCCAAGGCGGTTACTTTAGCCATGCTTAGGATTCCTAGGTTAGAGTGGAAGGGTACAATTAGTCACACGCGTAAGCGGATAGTATCTTTTCTTAAGGCACCTCGGATGGTGGAGAAAGGGTGCCTAGCTTATTTTGCCTATATTCGTGATACCAGTGCTGAGACTCTTTTACTTAAGTCGGTACCAATTGTGAGAGAGTTTCCTGAGGTGTTCCCTACGGATCTTCCTGGTATCTCTACGGACCGGGATATTGATTTCCATATTAAGGTTGAGCTAGGGACCAGGCACATTTCCATTTCCCCTTATCGGATGGCTCCTGCAGAGTTAAAGGAATTGAAAAACAGTTGCAAGATTTGTTGAGCAAAGGGTTTATTCGTCCTAGTGTGTCCCCTTGGGGTGCACCATTATTGATTGTGCAGAAGAATGACGGATCCATGAGGATGTACAATAATTATACGCAGTTGAACAAGGTCACCATCAAGAACAAGTATCCCATTCCCACGATTGATGACCTGTTTTACCAGCATCATGGAGTGTCAGTCTTTTCAAAGATTGACTAGAGATCCGGATATCATTAGCTTAAGATCCGGAAAGAGATATTCCTAAGATAGCATTTCATACTCGTTATGGTCATTATTAGTTTTTGGTTATGTCCTTTGGGTTGGCTAATGCCCTTACAATGTTTATGGAGTTGATGAATGATGTCTTTCAACCGTATTTGACTCCTTTGTGATTGTATTCATCGATGATATTTTGATCTACTCTAGAAGTAGGGCGGAGCATGAGAGGTATTTGAGGATTGGTCTTGAGAATTTGAGGGAGAAGAGGCTTTATGCCAAATTCTCCAAGTGTGATTTCTGGCTTAGTTCTATGGAAATTTGGGGCACGTGGTGTCCTAGGATGGTATCATGGTTGACCCAAAGAATATTGAGGCTGTTTGTGATTGGGGCAGCTGCTACAGTTTTAGAGGTTCGGAGCTTTGTTGGTTTGGCTAGTTACTATTGATGATTCATTGAGGGATTTATGGCTATAGCATCTCCCCTTACCAGATTGACCCAAAAGGCTGTTCCTTTTCAGTGGTCGGATGAGTGTGAGGCGAGCTTCCGAAAGCTCAAAGCCTTGGTGACTTCAGCTCCCATTTTGACTCTTCCTGTAGAGGGAGAGGGTTTCTTGTGTATTGTGATGCTTCAAGGTTGGGTCTTGGTTGTGTTCTTATGCTTCCAAGCAATTGTAGGTGCACAAGAAGAACTACCCAGTTCATGACTTGGAGTTAGCGGCGGTGGTGTTTGCTTTGAAGATTTGGAGACACTATCTCTACAGCGTGAATTGCTAGGTTTTCACAAATCATAAGAGTCTTCAGCGCAGATTCAACCAAAAGGATCTGAACATGAGGCAACGAAGATAGTTAGAGTTACTCAAGGATTATGATATGTCTATCCTTTATCATTCCGGTAAGGCCAATGTGGTCGCGGATGCCTTGAGTCGGAAATCAGTGAGTATGGGTAGTCTTGCTTATCTCCAAGTTGCGGAGAGAACTTTGGAAAGAGAGATTCAGAGTTTGGAATTTTTTTTGTTTAGATTTGATATTTCTGAACCTGGAAGGGTTTTTGCTTGTGTGGAGGCGCGTTCCTCTTTGTTGGAGCAGATTCGAGCTCAACAATTTGATGATCCAAAGTTGTGAAAATTTGTGATAAAGTGTTGAAGGGGAAAGCTCATGAGGCAAAGCTTGATGAAGAAGGGATTTTGAGGATTAAAGGACGAGTGTGTGTGCCTCGGACTGGTGATTTGACTACTTTGATTATGGAGGAGGCCCACAGCTCGAGGTATTCTATTCACCCTGGTGCTATGAAGATGTATCGAGATCTGAAGCAACACTATTGGTGGTGTAGCATGAAGCGTGATATTGTTAAATTTGTGTCTAAGTGTCTGAATTGTCAACAAGTGAAGTATGAGCATCAAAAGCCCGGTGGGATTTCTCAAAGGATGCCTATTCCCGAGTGGAAAAGGGAAAGGATTGCCATAGACTTTGTGGTAAGGTTGCCACGGACTTTGGGTAAGTTTGACTCCGTTTGGGTGATTGTGGATCGTTTGACTAAATCAGCTCATTTAATTCCTGTTCATACGACTTATACTTCTGAGAAGCTAGCTAAGACCTACATTCGTGAGATTCTTCATTTGCAAGGAGTGCCCGTTTCCATTATTTCTGGTAAAGGGACTCAGTTCACTTCTTACTTCTGGAAGTATTTACAAAAGGAGTTGGGTGCTCGGGTTGAGTTGAGCACAGCATTTCATCCCAGACTGATGGTCAGTCCGAGCGTACTATCCATTTTTTGGAAGATATGTTGAGAGCATGCGTGATTGATTTTAGTGGTCATTGGGAACAATTCTTGCCTTTGGCTGAGTTTGCTTACAATAACAGTTATTATTCGAGTATTAAGATGGCGCCGTTTAAGGCCTTGTATGGTAGGAGATGTCGATCTCCCATTGCATGGTTTGATTCTTTTGAGGTGAGGCCATGGGGTACGGTCTTGCTTAGAGATTCACATGTAATTAGATGGGATTCAGTGATGCTTGATCAGAATTTATCCTATGAGGAGGAGCCGATTGCTATCTTGGACTGTCTGATTCGCAAGTTGAGATCCAAAGAAATTGCTTCTGTGAAGGTTCACTGGAGTGATCGTTCGATGGAGGAGGCTACTTGGGAGACCGAGTTGGATATGAGGGCGAGGTACCCCCAGCTTTTTGAAGCCCCAGGTACGTCTTTTCCCTTTTCTTGTCTTTGATGTTCGAGGACGAACATGTGTTTTAGTGGTGGATGATGTAACGACCCGTTAGGTGGTTTTTGTTGCTTTCATGTTTAACGCCTATTTTGCCCTTGTGAAACCGCCCTTTTGCTTGTTTTCAAAATTTGCTAAGTTGAGTAATGTTTAAGTGTTAGGTTGACTTAGGGCATCTTCGGGGGTAATTTCATCTTTTAGGATTTCCGTTGGTTCCATCAGCTTCGGAACGTCGAATATAGGTTGTTGAGTGTTTGGTTCAGTTCCCGAGGTGTCTTGGGGGTGTTTTGGTATTTCAGTTGGAAAGTTAGTTTTTTCCCGTTCGGGGTTGACTTGGTCAATGAGACCTCTTTTGGGAATTCTAAGAGCGCGAGTGAGTTCATAGCGCATTTTTACAAGTGTCTGCAAATTTAGTTTGTCTCGGGGAGGTTCTAATAGGGTCTCGGGATTTCGGGTGTTGAGAGTCAAAAACCAAATTTTTCTGGTTTCTGGTGTATACACAGGGCCAAGAGAGGGTCTCGCCCCTGCGGATACACTCCAGCAAGTGGACGCTCTTAGGAGCAAGACTCTGTGGACTTGGTCACGTTCCGCCCCTACGAAAATTTTCCCGCAGGAGCGCGTGCGCTGAAGCGAGCTTGGTTGCGCAGCTATTTTTGAGGGGTTTGCCGCGGCGAGGTCTACTCCGCCGGTGCGAACTTAAGTGTGCAGGTGCGCAAATCACTGAACAGAATGTGGTCTTTAGTGTGTTCTTCCCTTAGAATCCCATTCGAAAATCCCTAAGTTTGAGAGCATTATTGGAGGAGAAGTGAAGGCAATTCAAGGAGGGATCATTGGGTGTCACGACCCAACCAGAGGGCCATGACAGGCACCCGGAGCTAACACACCAAGCACCTCTAACATACATCTTATAATCATTTTTAGGTGGACCATAAAGATAACTCATGGATATCATAATCTGTAAGGACATATATCACAACATAACGACACATCTCTATATAATCTTCAACAATTATGTCCATCATCACCAGCCGACAAGGCTACTAAAATATTATCCAACGATATGAACTGACAAGGTTATGAAACATCTGCCGTACACACATGTCTATGAGCCTCTACATAGAATACAAGTGGCCATAAGGACCAATAGCCATAGACTGCAGCTCCGAAGTAAGTGGAGTGCTCCAGAGAATCCGCTGATAAATCACCTACGTGTCATATCCGTCTACCTGTCTACCTGTGAGCATGAACGCAGTGTCCACAAGAAAGGACGTCAGTACGAGCAATGTACTGAGTATGTAAGGCATCAATAACAACATAATGAAAGTATGAAGATAACGTAATATAAAAGAGATTAGCTTGTGACTTTGAATGCCTTTTTAAGGCGGATGTCGTGCACGCTTAGGTTTTATTTTTATTTTTATTCCATATATACATATATTATATCTTGTCCGGCCGTCAAGGCACGGTGGAACATATATATTGTCTTGTCCGGCCATTAAGTCGCGGTGAAATATAAATAGTATCTTGTCCGGCCATTAAGGCGCGGTGGAATATAAATAGTATCTTGTCCGACCATTAAGGCGCGGTCTTGTCCGGCCATTAAGGTGTGGTGAAATATAAATAGTATCTTGTCCGGCCATTAAGGCGCGGTAAAATATATATAGTATCTTGTCCGGCCATTAAGGCGCGGTAAGTATCTAAATTACTCATATATAAATACATATAACATGCACGAGAGCCCAATTAAATGTTACTACTCTATTGGAGTGACGTAGGGTCGGTAACCTCCGATTTATATTATGGATTATTCATCATCGCTATATCTCACCTCGAAGGAACGAATAACATGAGATGAGATCAACAACAATGAATAAGATTGAGAAATCATGAAATAACTCAACATTCTCATATCATCATTGAAATCATCACTTGAGACGTTTAAACATAAAATCATCATCATCGTAATATCATAGAAACATTCTCATCTTTAACATCACAAGAAGCTTTAAGAGTCATGAACTTCTAGCTTTTGGAAACAAGGTGGTTATGGAAACATTTATGGGATCATAACATAGGAATCATTCCTTTTAAAGAAAGGGATTAGCCTTGACATACCTGTGCAGCCTCCGTACTCATAAATCTACATTCAAGAGGATTCGCACTATCATTAGACTCATTGTTATATGCTTATGGTAGGTCTTCATATTAAATTATTCTATATCTATGAAAATCAAAAGATCTCCCCGTTTTTATATGCCTAGCCCGAAATCTCAATTCAACAACCAACAACAACAACAACACCAACATAAATCATAATATTCTCAATGCCAAAATACTCCATAAACATTCCATATGGGGTTTATCCCATATTTCTACCAACAAAACTATTATACGGCTATTTGACGGTTCTATCTCCGTAAAGAAACCAAGATTAACATTAATAATAAGAGATTCATACCTTATTCTCACTAAAACAGCGATATCCTCGATATTCACCTCAAATCCAAGCCAAATTCCATCGCAAAACGATACTATAATCACAACTATGCTCTTCCCAAGCCTCGATTAAGCAAAATCACTTCAAACCCTCAACTTTTTTATGACATAATTGCCCTTTGTGTGGGCTGAGCCTTTGATCTGATTTTTGGTTAAAAAAAATGGGGTCTTGACCCTTTTATAGGTGGGTAAAGTCGGTGACACTGTAGCAGTTACTGTAGCAGCTCGGCTACTGTAGCGCGCGTTTCTGTCCTGTCAGCCTAACTTGTAACGTCCATAATTCTCTACTCCGATGTCATATCGATGAGCGATTTATTGTGTTGGAAACGAGACTCAATGAAATTCATTTTAGGCTTTTGAAACACCTTAAAAATCCTAATATACTAGGAGATATACCCCTCCAAAGTTGACCCAAAATTCTGTCAACTTTTTTTCAAATTTTTGACAAACTTATTTTCTTCGTTTTTCTTGATCCCGGAACCTTTAGATACTTGATTAACACTTGTTAAGAGTATTCATTAGCCCTATAAAGGTTCCATGACCTCTCCGAGCTTACATTAGTTTACTTACAACGCAAACGACGCAATTTTTTTTGAGGTGTAACATTCCTATCCCCTTAGGAACATTCGTCCTCGAATGTTAAGCTCTTAGGGATTTCTACAAAAATTTTGTCAGAGTTTCCCCTGTAATTGTACCACTACCATCCTGTCATAACAACCCAAAATATGCAATGCCTCCCAGGGCTACAACATCAATACCCATATTGGCCACACACGACTAAGAAATCATTCAAAGAAGCATCACATACCTGAGGATAATGGTGTCTCTGGCTGGAGCTCTTTTGTTCTCATGTACATAATCAGAAATCAACTAGTATCCCGGTCTCGTTCTGTCCCCGTTACAGTAATCTTGCCTTATTATGTCACGGCTACTCGCCATCCTGCGAATACTCTCTTTTTCTCGCTCTTTATTTCCCTATTAGTGGACAATTCCCTTGCTCGACTATGGCACCTTCCCCTGCTTACTCCTTTGGGGCTATCTTGGATATCCCTTCACGTACTCGTTGATCCTGTATATGCACCATATTGTCTCCTTGTAGCTCATTGGTCAGGCTCTTTGATCCTTTACAATCTCATCATAATTTCACTTATAATAACACACTCAGATGACTTGCAATAGCATTTCGTTGCTAATGAATCTCTATTCTTAGTGGTTAGTTACCTCAAATCATCTCTTATATACGTATATATATATATAATGTTTCCCCACCATCATTAACATTCCTCATATCAGGGTTACACTTATGATAAACTAATAATCATCGTTCAAACTAATCCATAGCTCAAAATATCTTCGAACTCATATTGGAACTTTTCCTTTAATTTCTTCTCCTCAAATCTTGCAATGTAAATTTTACAGGCATAGAACTGAGATAAAACCTCAATTTTTCATAACTCCCTTTCAACACGAGGATGCTCATCCTCGGTTCTGTTGTACTGGTGACCATTTGCTTAACCTTTATTCTTCTCCGGCTTTCCATCGTTGTTCTTACACCATGTTGTTGGGTATTTCCTCACGATGATTGTTCGTATAGTTTTATAACACATGCTCTCATGTACGGCATAACCGGCAACCTATGAGATACTTTCTGATTCCTGGCGGTACTGCTATCTTGCTATACATAAGCACACCACCTTCCTTTTCTTTGGAGATTGCTAAACTGCCTATAATTATCCTTTTTGTTAAAATTTCCATTTCTTCTGGCACTAAGATTCCCTTTTGCTGTGACCCAATTGTTTTTTATATCCATTCATTTCTGGGTGGCTTGCAAACCTTTCCTATTCTCTTTGTTATCTTTCGGGGTATGTTACTGCATATTTAAATACGGTCAAAATTTCTCTGATACGAGCGATTTCAACCCATGGTCTAAAAACATGATATCTCACATCATTTTCTTTGACTCGTTAATTCCCCTTATTTTTCTATCATACTTTCCTTCTCATACCTGCCCCATAATATACTTATTTTAAATCCGATCAAAATGCTCATACATATATACGGGTGCCTCCTTTATCGTCTTTTCACTTCTACCTTTCATGACTAATAATTCCCTGTCTAATGAATTAAGGGGGACAGCGGAACTCATTAAGCCTCTTCATGGAACATCTGATTATACCTTGCTTCTTTAACCCTAGCCTCCCTTCTCTTCTTCTTCTTTATGACTATCTCCTTAACACCCTTAAAATTCTTCTTGCTCTGGGTTCCCAATTCCGATTTACGCTTATATTATACCGTTAAAAGTTAACATTCCACACCTTTCATTTCCACAACTTGTCCCTTCATCGGCTTAACTCATTTGTCCGTAATTCTCCTTAACTACTTATTTGCATCATAACTATGCATTATAGTTCTTCCAAAGTTGTCTGTCGCTCTAGTTCTTATCATAAAATCCTTACAAGGTACACTCTTTCCTTTTTCTCTTGGTCAAGCCTTCTTCTTTCTTTTCCGCCGCTACGTTAGGTTCATTTTTATAAATATTCCCCTTGTATCTGTCTATCTTCTTTATGATCGAATCTCTATACTTTTTACAGAGGTTCTTATCCCATGCCACTGATATATTGCCTCTTGGTCAGCTTTATTAACTTATTATCCTCTCCCTTGTCCTTGGTGATTGCTCGATTTTCTTCAATCAATCCGTTAGTGCACCTTTCTTACTTCCATTCTCAGGGGTTTTAAGTTCCTTTACTCCTAAATGCTCTTCTCCACTTGCCATTTAATAACACTGGCCCTGGAGTTCATGGAATATCCTTTCAAAAGTGCACATCCGTGCTATCTTTGAGTTATCTTTTTGGAAGGGCTTCTCCATTTCCGAGGTAGTGTGGCATGTTATTAAGACTATACATTCGCTTCTTCGGATGTCCCTTAAACGTCAAAAACTCTGTAGCATCTTTTCCCAAATCCTGCTTATTCTTTCCTAATTTACATCCCTGTTCGTTGTTACTGCTCTTCAGTCCCACTTATCAAAATCTATTTGCAAACCCTCTACATTCTTCTTTTGTTCCATACTACATTCTCCATTCTTTCCGTATACTTACTTTCGAGATTCATCTAAATGGTTCTTTGCCACTGTACTTACCCTCAAGATTCCCATCTTGAAGCTTGAGTTAACCCTTTTTAGCAACATACCTCCGTTGCTTACACCTCTCCTTTTCTCAGGGCATCCTAATCTTCTTACACTTGTATACTCACTTTCTCCCTTTTCCCTGATGTGATTGCATCAGGATTATCCAAATGTCGCCTCGCTCTGTAACACTTACCACTCGAACTTCAATACCTTGTTCAATCAGTACATTTAACACATCGCAACGTCGATTATCGGGGCACGCAAACTGATTGACCACACATAAAATATCGTATATACCTCTCCTAACACCTTACTTACAAAATATCCCCAATACTATTTTAAACTCGTCCTAGTTCTGTAGCTGTAATACGTCTTCTCTCTCTTTGCCAAGCCGGTCCGCCTTATCTCTCACAATCATCTGGAGTTTCCAACCGTGAGTTTCACACGCTTCTAATTTCCCTCAAACTATTCTAGTCCCTCATGCTTCTCTTATGTCCAAATTTGTAGGACTCTTAGTACACTTCCCCGGGGGGTTACCCATCCTAGTATTACTCTCACCCCAAAGACACTTAACTTTGGAGTCCTGATGGGATCCGGTGCGTTAATGCTGGTATGATCGCATCCACCCTGCTGCGTGACCTTTATCGCATGACCTAGAACAAGTTGAAGTTCTAACGGATCCCAATAAAATTCCTGTAATGCATCTCCCTCCGGATTGGGAAGATCCCTTACTTTCCTGACCGAGCAAATGCTAGTTTAGCCTTCAGAACTCTCAATAATAACCATCGATCAACACACAACTGTCTTCCATTCCTAAATTTAAGATTCCTAGTAGGGGCCAAAATAGTCGCAGTTATCCATAAGCTTTAGCTTTCTTGTTTCCATCCCTAATTCTGCTTCGTTTCTTCGTCACTCGGCCTTTCGTGACATCCTTGACTTAGAACTTCGAGTAAGGCTTTCCTTGAAATCTTCTAACCTTATCCTTTTTGAAGTGGTTTCTGGTTCCTCTTTCTTTTACCTTGGCTCTACCTCTGTCTTTTATTCATGTGTGCTTATATACCTATCTCCGTACCACATCCTTACCAACATATTTCATGTGCTAAAAGGCCTTTGTCGACATCTGGCTCTTTTAGTAACGTACATCGTTCTCTTACCTCGGTTACCCCTTTGTACTCTTAAATCATTAGCACATTTATACTCAAGGGTCTTCTTTAAACATATACTTATCCCTTCCACTTCTTACCTTGAGAAGAAGTTACAACTCCTATCTAATCATCTTGACACCTTACTGGTGAAGCACTCTGAAACGTTTAATCGGGTCACGTTTTGCCTCGATCCGACCGGCAATATAGGGAGTAACAGATAGCAATGTAGGACTTGGACCAGTCAATACATATACTTCGTAATGAAATACTGACAATTTACCTACAACAATGTCGGGTGAAGACTCAAGTCCCTGTCGCCTAGCTAGTACATAGGTATGACGCTGAAGATTACTCGAACTTGACGCTCCTCTTTGATATCTACCCCGATCTGCTGATGTCTGAGATATTTGCCCTGGAGGGCGTACGAATGACGAAGAACCGATTGTTAATCCTGTGGGCGGGACCCTACCTTTACCACGCATCCATGGACAGTCACGCCTACGATGGTCGGGCCGAGCACAGGCATAGCAAACATCTAACCCCAATCGGCACGGTCCAGAATGCAGTTTACCACACTGGGTACATCGTAATATAGGTGGTCTCGTCTGACTGGAACCAATCCTAATCTGAGAACTGGAAACTCTGGAGCTCTGAACTGGCCCAGAATAAATGGATCTATCAAACCCGGGTCCAGAAAACTATGGAGGCGCACTAGTTGTTGAAAGAGCTGAGTGCCTAGGGAACAGCTGCCTCGGGCCACTTCTAAACTCACTGTCAATCCTTGAGGACCTGACCCTCTTCCTTTGACCCCTATTATCGTGGCCCGCACCCTGTCGTTAATCTTGGGCTAGTCACGACCCAACGAGGGGCCATAACGGGTACCCGGAGCTAACTACCGAGCACCACTCATTCTAATACTCATCAAACTTATCCTGCATATATTTATTGTCCTCACACATCTAATCATAAGGAAAACCATTTTTCGATTTCAAGCATATCTACATTTATATACATAAGCCTTTCAGCTATCAAAATAAAATAATATATGCATAATAAGGAAAATCGTGAGACCATAATACCCACACATACGTATCTACGAGCCTCTAATAGAGTACTAGACATATGGACGGGACGGGACCCCGTCGTGCCCAAAATATATGTACATAAAATAATAATCAATGGCACCTCCAGAACAATGGAGTGCTCTCAAAGTCTGCCGATAACTTCTACGAATTTGGATCACCTCCCTGTCTACCTGTGGGCATGAACACAGCGTCCAAAGAAAAGGACGTCAGTACGAGCATTGTACTGAGTTTGTAAGGCATGAATAAAATAACATAGTAAAGAAATCATAAGATATGAGATGAAGATATAACCTGCTTAACCTTTTAGAATAAAATACGTTTTATACATCTCACATATATCAACATAGCACATGTACCATCGTCGTTAACCCGCGTCCGGGTAACCATCATACGCCGCCCACTAGTGGTGTCATGCCCGGCCATCTAGGCTCGGTGTAATCATAAGCAGCCCGCCATAGCAGTGACATGCCCGGCCATCTAGGCACGGTGGAATCATATGCAGCCCGCCTTAGCGGTGACATGCCCGGCCCTATAGGCTCGGTGTAATCATATCATCATATACTCGTCTTAACTTATCTTCATCATACGTTCATCATAAATCATGCATTAAAAATTTAAGATAATCTATCACCATATCGGGTTGACATAAGGTCGAGCACCCCCGATTACATTATGGAGTGATCCTATTCACCATACCTCACCTTGAAGGGACTAGCATTGTAAGGTGAGTGTAACACAATGAACAACATCAATGAATCGTAGTTATAGTCATTAGCTTTGTAGGAACATCATGTCGTGGACTTTAGAATTCTCTAGGCTCAAACTCATCATCATCATTATCATACTCGTAACATATCTTTTGCCTTTATCTCATATGAAGCCCCTTATGAACATAGACTCATAATTTTCCGTAAAGTAAGAAAGTCATGGAAAAGTCAGAGAATTCATGCCAAGGAGTCATGCCTTAGAAACAAGGGACTAGCCTTACATACCTTTTCGTCTAGCTACTCTATCGCTTGAACGTTCTCCTTCAATGCTCACATTTCTACCTTCAATAGAGTTTGTACTAACATTAGATAATCGATAGCTTAGCATACTTGACTAAAGCTAGAGAAAATTGGACAACATTTCCTTTGTTTATACAACTGTCTCTGTATCATATATCAACCCCCAAACGTCTATAATAACATTCACAACATCATAAGCAATAATCTTTATTCACCTACATTATCCATATTTCCCAATTTCACTTCAAATCATCCATAACCATGGTCATAGTACACTATTACATTCACCCACATGTAATGTCTACCCCATGTTCTTAATGTCATTTATAACATAATTATAATCAAAACATATCAAAAATCATGACTCATTCCAAGCTACTACTCAAAATGCCACTATTCTTGTATTCGTGACCCATTTTCTACTTCTTTCATAATCCAAGTCTTTCAACCTCTCAATACTTTAAACAACATGGGATGATCATAAAACTTACCTTTGATAGTGTGGGAATGAGCTTTGAGTGGAAATACTTCACTTGAGCAAAACCCTAGTTTCACTCCCAAAGGGATTTCTTATCTTGAATGAACTCTAATGAACTTCTTGTACTTAATTCCCTTGGTTTGATGAAGTTGATCTTTGATTTACCTTGAATTGGTGTTGATGAAATATGTAGAACTTGAATTGGTGTTGATGAAATATGTAGAACACTCTAGAAGCCTTGAGAGAGATGGAGAAGTGGAAAGAATGAGAAAAATGAAAGTGGGAACACATATTTATACTTGCACTTAATCAGCCCGTCGGGTATTATACGGACCACTTATACGGTCCGTATAACATTGTACGGTCCGTGTAAGTGTCCGTGGTTCACCATAAGAGAAAAAATTTCTTCTGTTGGTTTATACGGCCCCTTATACAGACCATATAATGTTATGCGGACCGTATAAGTTGGTCGTATAACTCTACTTCCCTGAAACGATTTTCGTCGTTCGTTTGATCTCCAATCCTTATGGAACCTTCTTGACACTTGTTTAACACTTCATCACCAATCTAATGAGTGTTATAACTCTTCTTTAAGACACCGTTAAGTCAACATTAGCTCGGTACTTTACGGAACTCTTCCAAAACACGACATAGGCTTTGCCTTCCTTAAGGAATTTTCTCCTCTTACTTCCAACGTCTTTGGAATCTTAATTAGAATCGTTAAATAACCTTTCTTACTTATAGAAACATCGCATACTTCTTACCCTGCATTAGTCTATTTACTATGCAACGACATGGAATTTTTTCGAGGTGTAACATCCTTCCACCCTTTAAAAACATTCGTCCTCGAATGTTAAGTTCTCGGGAATTCTACGAAAATTTCGCCAGAGTTTCCCCTGTAACATGGCGCTATCACCCTGTCACAACTGCCCACAATAAACATGCCTCATAGGGACACAACATAATAGCAATATTTTTATGGCCACACACGACCAAAAGCATGAAAAGAAAGCATACGAACCTCATAATGCCGGTGCCTTATCTTGGGTCTCTTCCGGGGGTAGAAATAAGTGCGGGTACTTAGACTTCATATTTTCTTCTGCTTCCCAAGTCATTTCTTCTCGGTTATTATTCCTCTATAAGACTTTGACTGAAGCTACTTCTTTATTCA
This sequence comes from Lycium ferocissimum, assembly GCF_029784015.1. NCBI lineage: Eukaryota > Viridiplantae > Streptophyta > Magnoliopsida > Solanales > Solanaceae > Lycium > Lycium ferocissimum. Next base: position 6,356 of record NW_026726256.1, on the reverse strand, counting down.
TAAGTCTCCGTACTTGCCTGTCTAGTGTAGCCATAGGTACTTCTTCATAAGCCAACTTTTCTGTCACTTGAACATCATCTACCGGCACGATCCTAGTAGGATCTCCGACACATTTTCGGAGCATTGAGACATGGAAAACCGGATGGACTGATTCAAGTTCTGAGGGTAAGCCTAATTCATAAGCTACTTGACCCACCTTGCGAACAATCTTGTAAGGGCCAATGTATTGCGGACTCAATTTCCCTTTCTTACCAAATCTCATCACTCCTTTCATTGGCGACACCTTTAAAAATACCCAATCGTCAACTTGGAATTCTAAGTCTAGCCGCCGGTTGTCCGCATAAGACTTCTGGCGACGTTGGGCTGTTAACAGTCGATCTCGGATAACCTTGACCTTTTTCACTGCTTGTTGAATCAATTCTTGACCTATTAGCTGTGCCTCTCCTACTTCAAACCACCCAATTGGGGATCTACACTTTCTTCCATATAAGGCTTCATATGAGGCCATTTGGATACTAGAATGGTAACTGTTGTTGTGTGAAAACTTAATAAGGGGTAAGTGGTCATCCCAATTACCACCAAAATCTAGTACACATGCTCGTAACATATCTTCCAAGGTCTAAATAGTGCGTTCGGCTTGCCCGTCAGTTTGTGGATGAAATGTTGTGCTAAGCTTTACCTGAGTACCCAAACCTTCTTGGAAAGATTTCCAGAATTTGGCTGTAAATTGTGCTCCTCTATATGTGATAATGGACACCGGGACACCATGAAGCTGCACAATCTCCTTAATATATAACCTTGCGTAATCTTCTGCTGAATAAGTAGTTTTGAATGGGAGAAAATGAGCTGATTTCGTGAGTCTGTCCACGATTACCCATATGGAATCATACTTGCTTCGGGAATGAGGTAACCCCACAATAAAATCCATGTTTATCGCTTCCCATTTCCAAGTTGGAATTTCCATTGCTTGTAATAATCCTCCTGGCTTTCGATGTTCAATTTTCACTTGTTCGCAGTTTGGACATTGAGCTACAAATTCTGTTGTCTTTCTTCATTCTATCCCACCAATACATTAACCTGAGATCGTGATACATCTTTGTCGCCCCTGGGGTGGATAGAATACCAAGAATAATGACCTTCTTCTAGAATCCGATAATGTAATTTCGCAACATTCGAAACACATAGCCTGCCTCAGTATCTAAGAACTCCCTTTATAGAAAGTTCGAATGGAGACTTCTCTTTCTCATGAAATGTATCTCTATAGTTGCTCAGTTGAGTATCTTCATATTGACGTTCCTTCACTTCCATATCCAAGGATGAAACTGTTTGATTATTAACATCAATTCCTGCACCACCTGAGTCAATTAGACGAACTCCAAGGTTGGCTAGCTGGTGGAGCTCACGAATTAGTTCTTTCTTCTCCAAAGGAACTTCACATAAACTACCCATTGATTTGTGGCTAAGTGCATCAGCCACTACATTCGCCTTTCCGGGGTGGTATAAAATACTCACATCATTATCTTTCAATAATTCCAACCACCGTTTCTGTCGAAGTTCAACTCCTTCTATTTGAAAATATACTGGAGAGTCTTGTGATCCGTATAAATATCAACATGTACACCATACAAGTAGTGTCTCCACATCTTTAGTGCATGAATAAACGCAGCCTATTCGAGATCATGAGTTGGGTAGTTCTTTTCATGTTTCCGCAACTGCCTCGAAGCATAGGCAATGACTTTACCATGCTACATCAACACGCATCCTAAACCAACACCAGAAGTATCATAATATACAACATAACCATCTGGCCCTCATGGGAGTGTCAAAACTGGGGCTGAAGTTAGTCTATCCTTCAATTCTTGGAAACTACGTTCACAAGCTTCAGTCCATTGAAATTTTGCTGATTTCTGAGTTAGCTTCGTCAATGGGGCTGAAATAGAGGAAAACCCTTCCACAAACCTTCGGTAGTAACCTGCCAACCCCAGAAAACTACAGACTTCTGTAGGCGTTGTAGGCCTTGGCCAAGTCTTCACAGCTTCTATTTTCTGAGTATCAACTCGAATGCCATCAACTGAAATAATATGGCCCAAAAAAGTCATAGAGGTTAACCAAAACTCGCACTTAGAAAATTTTGCATACAATTCTCGAGTACGAAGAATCCCAAGGACAATGTGTAAATGGTCTACATGGCTTAGGATTCTTTCGGGAATATACGAATATCATCGAATAAACACGATCACGACCGTATCTAAGAGTGGCACGAATACATTATTCATCAAATTCATAAACACCGGCCGGAGCATTTGTCAACCCAAATGACATTACCCGAAATTCATAATGGCCATATCTTGTTCTGAAGGCTGTTTTGGGAATATCTTCTTCTCTAACTTTCACTTGATGATATCGTGACCTCAGATCTATTTTGGAAAACCACTTAGCACCCTGTAATTGGTCAAACAAATCATCGATTCTCGGGAGAGGATATTTGTTCTTAATCGTCACCTTATTCAACTGCCTGTAATCAATGCACATTCGTAAGGAACCATCTTTCTTTCTCACAAACAAGACGGGTGCTCCCCATGGTGATGAATTGGGCCTAATGAATCCTTTTTCAAGCAAATCTTTCAGTTGAGGCTTTAGCTCTTTCAACTCTGCAGGAGCCATTCGGTAAGGAGGAATAGAAATAGGCTTGGTATCCGGTAACACATCAATAGCGAAATCAATCTCCTTTTTCGGAGGAAGGCCTGGAAGTTCATCTAGAAATACATCCGAAAATTCATTCACTACCGAAACGGATTGAAAAGTTGGCGACTTTACTTCGGTGTCATGAACTCGAACTAGGTGATAAATATAGCCTTTAGCTATCATCATTCTTGCCTTAAGGTAGGAAATAAACCTACCTCTTAGACATGCTGTATTACCTTTCCATTTAGGCACGGGTTCTCCCGAAAATTGAAATCGAACTACTTTCATTCGGCAATCTACATTGGCATAACAAGAGGCCAACCAATCCATGCCCATAATCACATCAAAATCTAACATTTCAAGCTCAATTAAATCAGCAACAGTCTGACGTTTACATACCATCACCACACAATTTTTGTACATTTGTCTAGCTATCACGGGATTACCAACCGGAGAAGATACCTCAAAAGGTTTGATTGGCTCGGGTTTCACCCCAATACGTCTAGCAATATAAGGAGTAATATGGGATAACGTAGAACCCAGATTTATCAATGCATATACATCATGGGAAAATACGGAAAATATACCTATAACCACATCCGGGGAGGACTCAAGATCCTGCCGTTCGGCTAAAGCATAATTATGGGGTTGAGTGCCACCTGAATTGGACGCTCCCCCTCTACCTCTACCTCTACCTACTAGAATCTGGGGCGTCTGCCCTATCGGGTGCATAGAAGAAGAACCAGCCGCTGATCCTGTGGGTTGAACCCCAACTTTACCACTCATCGATGGGCAATCTCGCATCGTATGTACGCAGCGACCGAATACGACTTACCGCGGTTTTGGCTACGTCGCGTGCACACGGTGGTCTCACGTGGCTAAAATCACCCCAGGCGGAGGAACACTGGCTCTCGAACTCGGCCACCTGTCTGAATGAATGGAGCGATCAAATCTCCTGCCTGCAGCCCGAGAAGGTGCACTCTATTTCCTATGTCGGCCACCATAGTCGAAGCATATCTAGCCAATGAATTAAACTGAAGGCTATACTCCCGGGCACTCATATTTCCTTGCTTCAAATTTAAGAATTTATCCGCTCTAGCTCGACGGACCTCAGGTGGAAAATAGTGGCGGATGAAGGCATCTACAAATTCTTGCCAAACTGGAGGAGGCACATTCTCTTTCCTTGAGGATATCCAATTATTATACCAAATTACCGCCACATCTCGGAGTCTATAAGATGCCAAATCCACAGATTCAGTTTCGGAGGCATGAATGATCTTCAATGTTCTCAATATTTCATCAATAAAACCTTACCGGTCTTCATCCGACTTTGACCCAAAAAACTCCGGAGGATTTAAACTCATGAAGTCCCGGGCTCGAGTCCTAGTCGCCCTGTCACCTGAACCTACACTCTGCTACTGTGCCTGAGTGGCAACTAACTGTGTCAATAGATGAATAGCATCGGTCATTTGTTGACCCCGAACCGAACGGGCGGTGGAGGAATTGGAGGCATAGGAGGCGGAGGCGAAGCCCCTCTTGTTCTTCTATAATAGGTGGAGTATGAGAGGTGTTTGATGGAGCCTCGTTATGTGATTCACCTTCTTCACATTGGTTGGCGGCTCCCTTTCTATCTGCCTTTCTATAGTGGCCTTGCCCTTCTGGGCGGCAGTAGCTTTTCTCTTTGGTGGCATCACTGGAATCATAACGCACTATTAGGGAGGAGAAAATCTTATAACACAGCTCTATCGTACAATCTCATAAGAAGAAGAATGGTCATTTTTCCTAAATGCCCTGCAGCTTCTTGTTTATAAGGGTGGCGCGCTTCACACCATAAACAAGACTCTGCTAGACACGGCTCGTAGACACATCCTAGGACTGAACTGCTCTGATACCACTTTTGTCACGACCCGACGAGGGGCTATGATGGGTACCCGGCGCTAGCTACCGAGCACCACTCATTCTAATACTCATCAAACTTATCTGCGCATACATTTATTGTCCTCACACATCTAATCATAAGGAAAACTATTTTTCGATTTCAAGCATATCTACATTTATATACATAAGCCGCCCGCTATCAAAAATAAAATAAAATATACACAATGAGGAAAATCGTGAGACCATAATACCCACACATACGTATCTACGAGCCTCTACTTGAGTACTAGACATATGGACGGGACAGGATCCCGTCGTGCCCAAAATATATGTACACAAAATAATAATCAATGGTACCTCCGAAACAATAGAGTGCTCTCAAAGTCTGCCGATAACTCCTACGAATCTGGGATCACCTTATCACGACCCGGACCCCATTTCGGCCGTGACTAATGCAGAAATTTTGGACACTCGTATACATGCATTGGATATATAGGCGGTACCGGAAACTAAGGACAATATGGAAACTTGCAAAAACAAGACATTATATCAGAACGCCATATGTCAGAATAAACCCATCTCCTGAGGAGTCACAGCGAATCAAAAGATAACACAATACGCAAGCCGACAAGGCTGCCACTATATACGTGAACATCCAAAACAAGCCATATTGACACAGCTGAATAGCACCTATATATAACCCACACACATGTCTACAGACCTCTAAGAGTATCAATAGTGAAATATAACGGGACAGGGCCCCGCCGTACCCCTGGATATGCATAAGTCTACATCAAAAGATGCATTGCCAAAATAGTCTAGGCTCGGAACAATGGAGCTCTCCCGAAAAACGACGAAAGTCCTAAGGTCGGGAGGATCGCCAAATCGAGTATCCGTACTGCGCATGAAACGCGACCCCGAAGAAAGGGGTCGGTGCGAGATGTGTCTTGAGTATATAAAGTACAAATACAATAAAGAAATCATGCATTTGAAACGAGAGGTTACGGGAGACAAGTATGACAATCACGATACCAGCCGTACTTGTGCCTTATGAAATGAAAATCATGCATAACTATAGCATATACCATATCCGGCCCATTATGGACTCGGTGAATAAAGTCGTATACATGTATACCATGCCCGACCCATCATGGGACTCGGTGCCATCATCACATCATCATATCATCATCTATATATATATATATATATATATATATACCGTACCCGGCCCTCTAGTGAGGGACTCGGTGAACAATGGAGTGAAACTATGCACGAAAACATATCCGGCCGGATTTGGGTGAAAGATATATTAACGACATGCACGAGCGAGTAGTGAGCAACCATATGCAACCTAAATCATCATACGAGACTCAATAGAATAAGTAGGATGAACTAACGCCGAAATTAAAGACAACGGTCGAGTCAAGTACCCCTCGAATGTCATTGTGGATTATATCAAAATAGGACTTCTGGAATCATAGACACGTATCAAGACATAATGAAATAGCTTCTGGAAATCAAGAACATTAACCATCCTAGTGTCTCTAAGAATAGGAGCTTCTTTGGAGTTTATACATTCGTCGTCCGTTCTCTCACATCGATCATGCCAAAAAGAAAGAGGGGATAGCTTTACATTCCTTTAACGCTTATCCATGATACAATACGTATACGCTGCCCGAAGTACCTCAACCTATATTTAAAACGTTAAGAACTATGGTTAAGCTACGGAAAGGTTAAAAACGTATTCCAACGTTAGTAGCTTATTCTAGAAAATTGGCGGTTTTTATACATTT
>NW_026726255.1:0-43274 GCF_029784015.1 Lycium ferocissimum | reverse complement strand
GTGGACCTTTTGAGATTTTAAAAAGTAATTTTGAGGGGCGAAAAGGCAAAAGGTATGAAGGCTTACCCCTTCTTTCTATGGCATGTCTTAGACGTAATAAGTTTGAACACGTGTCTTGGGGATGATTTCCGTCCTAGAAATCCGAGATTGAAAATAGTTACTATTCATTCAGTAGAATTGAAACATATGTTCACGAATAGTTGAGAAAAAAAGGTCCAAACACCTAGAACTTGCCCGAATAAGATCTGTATGCCCTAAGTCTCTCCTAAAGTCTTGTCATGAAACGTATTACACATAAATTGTATACGCCGCCTCATTTGACCCGAGGTGGGCCCACTATTCCCCGAACTCACTCATATTGTTCCATTTCGTTCATTCTCGTGTAATATAACTAAAGAAAAGCTTTTGGTCGTTATTCCGACTACTAAACGAAAATCGTTTTTAACAAAATCCTTCATCTCAAGACATGATTTTTCTTACTAAAGGCAAGTGTTTTCCAAAATATTCAGCCTTTTTTTCAAAAAAAAAAAAAACCAAGTTTTACAATATTATCAAAGTCTTAATAACTAAAACGACACCGTGGTTCCATGGTATCAATAAAGATGTCGTATTCGAAAATGTCCCCGACACAATATGACATGATATACCGTGCTCTAGTCTCGCCTTATGATTGTTGTTCCTTCAAGGCGAGACAAAGCGACCGTGGTTGTTCCACAAGGAAAAATTGGGGCTACCGACTTTACGTCACCTCGATAGACACACGACTTTCTTTCGGGTTCTGCGTACGTTTATATGATATGTATATAATATGTATATGATTTGTATATGAAAATGGGGAATTTTTGGGAACGGATACTTGTTGCGCTATCGACGCATTGCCACCGGTCACCGGCGTAATACCATCCTCGACGCGGATGCCCGACGCGGGACACATGGGAAGCCGACGTATTTCGGCGACTTGACTGATATTTTCACTTGTATATGACACGAAATGTTTTCAACAAAAGTATATAATAAGTAAGTATGACATCCGCCCGAGAGGCATGTTAAAAAAAATCGATTATCCTTTATATCGTTATATGACCTTGGGCCCCTCATATTGTTATTGCTCAAATGTTACATGCTTCATTGTATTATTTTCATGTCTTACATACTCGCACATTATTCGTACCGACGCCCTTCTCGTGGCGCGCCGCGTTTCATGCCGCGCAGTAAATTTCTGCATTTAGTGGTCATTATAAGATGTTCAAAGAATGTTGGCAAGCTCCACTCGCCCGGAGAATTGTCTTTCGAGTCAAGATACACGTACTATGGTCCATGATTACAGCAGAGACTTTGGCATGCAGTCGGGTTCAAGTGCGCTTTTAAAAGTAGTTTCTTCGGGTTGATGCGTTTTCATTATACGCAGCCCTCGTGTTTACAAACCGTATTTACTTTGACAAACGACGAAAAGGTTTCGAAAAAAATTTCTATGTATTCATTTCTTTAAGTCATGAGCTTATATGTGTAATAAGAGTTAGCGGTTCGCTCGGCCCGTACTCGGGGTCGGGTGCCCATCACACCCTAGTGAAGTCGGGGTGTGACATTATCCTTCCATGGCTGCATGCTTTGTCGTTCCAGTTTTCTTTGTTTTAGTGATCAACGATTTGAGGCCTGAACCCAAAAAAAGGTCTCATCACAAAAGGAAAAAGAAAAAGAAGCAGTATCATTGCTAGTTTGCTATCTTAATGTTTTTGTTGATGTTGTTAATCTTTGCATCTACCTTTCACATTAATCTCTCAGGAGCTTGGGGATCCGATGATAATTTTGTGGCTAACATATGTGGTTGTTGAATTGCTGCAAGTTGTTGCTTGGATCTAAGATGGTTCCCGCACCTGCAGACCTCTACTTCATGGAAGGTAGATCCTCCTAACTCCGGGAGTTATGTGGAAGTATATGTCTTTAGCTATAGCAAAGAAATAAAAGACTGTCCTCGAGACTTGCAACACCAATTTTTTTGGCTAGCACTGTACAGCAAGTCAAATATAGTGTATTCCTTTTGGTCTGTTATCTACATCAGCAAGGTACATGTGCTAGGAAAGGGATTATAGTCTTTTAATTACCCGATGTATAAACTTATAGCAACTCAACAGTTCAAAAGGAAATGATACAGAGAGAAAAATTGCTACTGTACGTTACTCGGATCCTCCTTCCTTCCACACCTTCCAGTCCAAAGAACCCTTCGTGGTATCATTCTTTCTCCATCTATCTGTTAATTGGAGGGAGTGCATCCAAGTTTCATTCCAAAAAGCTCTTCAAGGTATGCGACATTGCGAAGTTCAATCCAGTTGGACTTTGCCATGTCTTTTAAGTCTAAGCATCACATAGGCTATATTAGATTGTGCGCATGAGTTGGCTTCACTAACTCTTAACTTTTTTGCATGTGAGGGTTCTAATCGGGATTCAGGATTTGAACTTTCTGATTCGATTTCAGGATTCTACCACCACCTATTTGATTTACTGGGTTAGAAATTTATAATTTGTACTTTTTAGTGATTTTTTAACACATACAAGGTCTGAGCCAAAGCATTTAGGTTAGTATGAACTCATATGACACACACTAGATCCTCTGCTGGTTCAATTTGTAAGACATTGAAATAGAGTTGGAATGACATGGGAAAGTGGCGTATAGGAGGCAATGGTTTTTTCTGCCTATTACACTCTGTTATCTCTAGTGATCACTTGGTATACGTACACTTCTTATCCAGCATATTGAACTTGTGTATTCCACTCGCTCCTCATCTCCGAGAGCAACTCCTCTTTTTAGAATTTAAGAAACTACTAACCCTGACTATCTTTTTGCACTGCTCAAGGTCGAAATCACTGGCCTCGTTGGTTGAACTGTTATGGAGGAGCCATAATGAGAAGGCAAGAAGGGGCTGACATGGATGTCTGTGATATAACAGTTTGTCCCTCATTTGAATAACTGTTTGACTTATTCCTCTTAGTAGCTGTCTCCATGTCTCAGACCTATTCTTTATAGGTTAGCATCACACCGCACGCAATGTGTATGTTTTCATAAAGATGAAGATTATTAATTAGGCTCTTCAATCCTAAAAATGATGAAAATTTTCGAACAAGTTTATCTCCGTAGTTGGAATTTGGAAATTGGAAATGAAAAACATACTATACTGTCTTAAGTATTTCAGCAATACTTGTTAAATCACTGAAGAAACAAGTAAATCGACAAATGGCAGTACGAAACCATCATTCTAAATTTGTTCATAATAAGCATTTTAAATACTAAATAATAAGAAATGACGAATCTAAGACGAAGGAAATCCATTGAGTAAATACTTCTTTACTTCCAATTTTAAAATATAAGCAGAAACTATGAGTCTTCAAATAGGTAGTGAATTTATAAAATTGTGAGACAACTAATAGAAAGACGACAAGCCGGGCATCGGGAAATCATGTCATTTGAATAAAAATGATATATCTACTCATTGCCAATGCGAAAGTAAATCAAATCAGTAATAATATAAGATACATGATCGTTTCCCTCGTGAAATCATTTGTCAAAAGTTTTTTACTTTCAGTTTCTTAACACGATTCTCATTTGTACTAACAAACAAACAACAATATGCCAAGTGTAATTTCACAAGTGGGGTCCGGGAAAGGTAGGATTTATGCAGATCTTATCCCTACCTTTGTCGGGTAGAGAGGTTGCTTCCGATAAACCCTCGACTCAAAAGTACTTACTCATTTGTATTGAACTTAATATTATAAAACCTACCTCAGTGATGAGAGGAATCATGCATAACAAGTTCATCGTCTGTTTTTGAGCATTGGCACATTGTGTGGAGATAAATAGCAATTGAAAATTGTCACCATCAATTCCTCAGCTCCAAAGTAAAAAAGTCAAATAATTTTGGAATATCTCCGAGTCACTGATAGATAGGAGGATAAGTTAAAGAACTAAAATGCTAAAAAAAAATTAACACAGACATGTTTGTGTCACGACCCAACCCTGTAGGCCGTGACTAGTGCCTTATCTGGGCACCCAAACACACTTATCCAACGCTATCTCAATTTATGTCAAACACATCCAAGTATATAACAGAAGCCGACAAGGCTATGTTTCAAATTTATGTAATTTGCAGAAAAAAATTTCGGCAGAGTTTCCTTTGTTTTACAGACTATCCAAAATAACCCTGCGCACAGAAATACCAACAAAGGCCACACAGGGCCAACAAAACATCATATATACATAAGCGGACCGGCCGCCGCGGCGAATGGGATCGCCCAAACACAACAGATACAAACACAACCGTACGGAAGTAGGCACAACCCACAAAACATGTCCACAGACCTCTAAACAGACAGACAGAACCATATGACGGGACAGGGCCCCGCCGTGCCCCTGAGCAAACAAATATATACACCATGGACGAATATGTACCAAAGGTAGGCTCCGGAATAAGAAGCACTCCAAGACCGCTGATGAAAATCCTAGGCCGGCGGATCACCAAAATCTGTACCTGCGGGCATGAAACGCAGCCCCCCGACGAAAGGGGGTCAGTACGGAATATGTACTGAGTATGCAAAGTAGAAATATACAATATGTCAAATCTGAGCCATAATCGAAGCGGAAATACAGAAAGTAAGTACATATCCAAAATACCAAAACGTTTACTTATTAATAATATTTTTCTCAAGAAAACGAACTATGCATAGAGCTCAGTGTCACACCACATACCGCGGTCAAAATCCAATGCGCACTATCACATCACATAACATACCGCGGCCAAATACCCAACATACCGCGCAAATATCGGCACATACAGAACATACCGCGGCCAAATACCCAGCGGCAATATCACAGGACATAACATACATAACATAACATAACATACCGCGGCCGAATACCCAGCGGCAATATCATATAACGACATACAAATCATTATTACAAACCCAATAGAATAACCAAAGCGTACTACTATTTCCAACCCAAGGAAATAGTCAATTCAAATTTTCTCCGAATGTCCCTCGAAAGCATATCAATCCAAACTTCAGAAATCATAATCCCGTATCAAAATCACATGCATATGAGCAAATAAATAATTAAGCTACCTTTCAAAAATCCGGTGACCAAATATATTTACTAACATCGGAAAGTGCGTAAACAAGTTTCGCATTTATCTAATTAGTACATCAAAGCTACAACCTTCTGAAATCGTCCTTATGTGTCAAACTGTATTATCAAACTCAATAAAGTAGTTAAAATAGTCATATTTGAAATCGGAATAATCATCACAACATTTTCTTCAAGAATTGTCTAAATTACATAAAAGGGTATCGCGGGACCCACGGACGGGTGTAGACCCGAGCTGGGCCCGCCCATGAAAACAGACTCATTATATATCATACAAACTCCTACGAAAGTTTCAAAGCATTCCGAGCTTTTCTGAGAAAGTTATGAGCGTTTGTAGTTTTTGAATCGCTAATGAATAAGTTCTTAAAAAAAAAATCAGCTTTTAAGTAGCCTTTGCAAATTATTAATTCCAAGGGTATAAGGATCAACGTTATGGCATATTAGCACAAGGATACCAAGGAAACAAGTGCAAATCATATACAAGCTCGGATTGCGAGAATAGAGTTTCCTCGAGGCTTGAATCATAGCCTAATTTAACTAAGACATGCCAAAAAGGAAGGTTACTTTACATACCTCAAACGCTCTCCAAAATGATCCGAACTCAAGCTAATCCAAACTATGATTCGGGCTGCCCACGATCTAAAAATAAGCCATAAAATGCCAAACATTAGCTAATGACTTTTAGGCCTTAAATTCCAATTTCGCCCTTAATTCTACAAAAATTTGGGCAGCATTTCCCCTGTAAATAGGCTACCCCGAGAATTTAACTCGCTCAAAATCAACAACAACAACCACAATAACCAACCTAGCAACATCGATAATCAATTCCAAAGGCAAAGTAATAATAGTAGCTCTCTTTTACATCATTCAACAATCTTTCATAAATTCAATTCGATGGCTTAACTTCAAGCTAACATCGACGCTTATACATTCGCATACTAACCCGAACCCATACCAACAACATTTAAGGACATTCTAAGCAATTCATACAACATTTCCAATAATCCCAATTTTTCTCCAAACTGGCCGAAAACAGCCCCAACCGAGACAGGCCCTTAATTTTTTTTTCTTCATTTCCAAATCATGATTTGTATCCACAATTTACATTCTAACAATGCTATCTCATCAATATACCAATTACATTAAATATACAATAACCTCCAAAAACAGCCCGCAACATTAACAACATCATTTTGAGTCAACAAACATTCATTTCCAACATAAGATTCATAGCGACGACGATTAAAACAATAAGCGATATTAATTCATCCTTTACCAAACATTTGAGGGCTATACACGGCCACATTGTACATGAACATATAGTGATGGTTTTTATTCTCCTCTCCACTCCACAACAAGCAAACACGATACAAGAATTAATTCATCAATTCCATTTTTCAACACCCATTTACACGGCTAGCTCCTCAAGCACACAACCCACTTCCAACACACTATATTTCAAGATATTCATCCATATTAACACACTACAATATGCATAAAACATTTATAACCCATAAAACAAGAGAAATTCTTACCTTTCTTCTTTATTCCTCAATAGGCTGTGGTTTCCAAAAGATGAGAAATAGTGGATTGATCGCTCCAACGATGGTTCCACGCTACTTAGAGACCTCAAGATAATAGGTTTACATCAATGGAATAATTTTAGAAGGACAAGAAATGGGGGTGGATTTTCTTGAGCCTTGGCCAAGAGCCTCCTTCAATGGAGAGGTCTTCAATTTTTTTTTTGTGCAAGTGTTGAAATGAGCTTAAGATGACTAGTAGTCATCTTTTAATCCCTTTATGAAGAGTACAAAAACTTGGCCCACTTTAATGTGTTGTTCCACTCAAAAGTTGACACAAAAATTGTGTGGGGGCCTCAATCCACTCACATGGCCAACTATGGAAAATGGATGATTTTTCAACTTCCAATTTTATCACTTTTGGTCCCAAATTTTCCTAATTGTTCCATACCAATCAATTCATGCACAACTTATGTCTTAAAAAAAAAAATCAAAGGTCAAAAATCCCGACTTTGTATCCCGAAATAGTTTTGTCCTTAACTTATCATAATTAATCCGGATTATTTCAATGCACAAAAATACGGTTCTAACATCCTCCCCCTTTAGAACATTCGTCCTCGAATGTTAAATTAACCTTACGGTCATACAAACAAATTTTGGGGGAGTTTTTTTACAACAATCACAAACAAGCATACATCAATCAACATAACCAATTAAAGGGTCCAAATTACCCGTACCCGTATCCGGTGGCGCTTCCCGATCCGTCCACGGGTCAACGCATATAGGCGTCGATGGACCGCCGAACCGGGGGCTCCGCCACGGCCCCCGCCACGGCCCGCCGGAGTCGGCGTGCCCGCCCCATCGGGCGCATAGACACGTAAGGGGAAGACGAACCGCAATTGACCCGGAGGGCCGAGCCGCTCCCCGCACCGCCCCCGAGTGGACAATCTCTCATATAGTGGCCCCGCCGGCCACGGTGTAAAGCAAGCACCGTGGCACGACAACACTCCGAATGGCGTCCCCACAACGAGGACACGGGGCAGGGATGGCCTCCACCGGCCGGAATCTCCGTCCATTTGCGAGCTCGGAGCCCCGGAACTCGCTCGCTCTAAGTACCCCGCACCATCCGGGCTCCAACCCCAGAACCGTGGGGGTGTAGTCCGCGCCGGCCGGGGAGGGTATCTCGGCTCGCCGCTCGCCGAGGCTGCCCGCTCGAGACTCCCGGTATCACCCGTACGATCCGGCCCCTCTCGGCCGACCCCCGCCATCATCCCTTTGTCAGCCGGTGCCCTCTCGCGTTCGTCCCGCGCCCCGGGGCGCGGGCTCCGTATACGGCGATATCCATACCGATCGGGCTCGCCAATACCAAGCAACCGTCAACGAAATACCGATCCGCCCCCCTACTATATACCGGTGCATCCTGGCCGCCATGGTAGCTACATACGTGGGCGCATATCGGGCCAATGAATCAAACTTCTAAGCCGTACTCCCGACCGGCTCGCCCCGTCGCTTCAACAAACAGAATCGGTCTACCCCCGCGCGCCCTCACCTCCGAGGGCAGTAAATGGGCCACGGGGCGGCTCTCGTAAACTCATCCCACAAGGCACGGGAGGGGCGCTCACCGGACAAAGATCCACGACTCGTACCAATTGGTCGCTACGCGGCAACCGGTATGACGCCAACTCAACCGACTTCGTATCAAGCACTAATCAACCGTGTGGTACGCCGCATCCGCTACGATGAACTCATAAGGGTCCTCTGCGGGCTTTGACCCGAAGAACTCTGGTGGGCCACAGGTCAGAAAATCACGGGCCCTCGAACTGTCGCGCCTGTCCGCGCGATCATCATGTCTGTAGGCCTGCCCTGCCACCAATCGTGTCAACAACTGTACTGCCTCTCGCAGGGTACCATCGTCCGCCCCTGGCTGGGGAACTGGAGGTACAGGTACTGGTGCTCCGTACCCTCCCGATGACAGGGGCGACGTAGTAGTCCGTTGGTCGGGACGCAATATCACGCATCATCCGAGCAAGGGTCCGAGTACCCTTTCGAGCCCGACCTCGTCTCTCCGCCGCTACCGACTTGTCTCTTCCGGGGCAGCTCGTCGCCTTTTTCGAGGCATCACTGAAAACAGAACATTTCGTCAGAAAAGGATCATCCTGATAACACAGCTCTAACGCACGATCTAAGATCAGAAGAAAAGACAACATCCTAAATGTCCTGTAGCTTCCCGTTTATAGAGGTGGTGCACAACACATCGATAAACAAGACTCTACTAGACACGATCTGTGGACACTCCGAGGACAAACCTCGCTCTGATACCACTTCTGTCACGACCCAACCCTGTAGGCCGTGACTAGTGCCTTATCTGGGCACCCAAACACACTTATCCAACGCTATCTCAATTTATGTCAAACACATCCAAGTATATAACGTGTCGACAAGGCTATGTTTCAAATTTATGTAATTTGGTAAAAAAATTTCTCAGTTTTTGTTTTACGTACTATCCAAAATAACCCCCGCGTTACGTAAATACCAACAAAGGCCACACAGTGTGGCCAACAAAACATCATATATACATAAGCGGACCAACCGCGCGAACGGGATCGCCCAAACACAACAGATACAAACACAACCGTACTAAGTAGGCACAACCCACAAAACATGTCCACGTACCCCAAATGTACGGCTACGTAAACCATATGACGGGACAGGGCCCCGCCGTGCCCCTAAGCAAACAAATATATACACCATGGACGAATATGTACCAAAGGTAGGCTTCGAATAAGAAGCACTCCAAGACCGCCGATGAAAATCCTAGGCCTACATCACCAAAAACAGACCAAGGCATGAAACGCAAATTTCCCCCGACGAAAGGGGTCGACGAATATGTACCGAGTATGCAAAGTAGAAATATACAATATGTCAAATCCGAGCCATAATCGAAGCGGAAATACGTAAAGTAAGTACATATCCAAAATACCAAAACGTTTACTTATTAATAATATTTTTCTCAAGAAAACGAACTATGCATAGAGCTCGTTGTCACACACACATACCGCGGTCAAAATCCAGCACTATCACATCACATAACATACCGCGGCAAATACCCAATGCAATATCGCAGAACATACCGCGGCCAAATACCCACGGCAATATCACAGACATAACATACATAACATAACATAACATACCGCGGCGAATACCCAAAATGCAATATCATATAACGACATACAAATCATTATTACAAACCCAATAGAATAACCAAAGCGTACTACTATTTCCAACCCAAGGAAATAGTCAATTCAAATTTTCTCCGAATGTCCCTCGAAAGCATATCAATCCAAACTTCAGAAATCATAATCCCGCATCAAAATCACATGCATATGAGCAAATAAATAATTAAGCTACCTTTCAAAAATCCGGTGACCAAATATATTTACTAACATCGGAAAGTGCAAAAACAAGTTTCGTATTTATCTAATTAGTACATCAAAGCTACAACCTTCGAAATCGTCCTTATGTGTCAAACTCGTATTATCAAACTCAATAAAGTAGTTAAAATAGTCATATTTGAAATCGGAATAATCATCACAACATTTTCTTCAAGAATTGTCTAAATTACATAAAAGGGTATCGCGGACCCACGGACGGGGTGTAGACCCGAGCTGGGCCCGCCCATGAAAAACATACTCATTATATATCATACAAACTCCTACGAAAGTTTCAAAGCATTCCGAGCTTTTCTGAGAAAGTTATGAGCGTTTGTAGTTTTTGAATCGCTAATGAATAAGTTCTTAAAAAAAAAATCAGCTTTTAAGTAGCCTTTGCAAATTATTAATTCCAAGGGTATAAGGATCAACGTTATGGCATATTAGCACAAGGATACCAAGGAAACAAGTGCAAATCATATACAAGCTCGGATTGCGAGAATAGAGTTTCCTCGAGGCTTGAATCATAGCCTAATTTAACTAAGACATGCCAAAAAGGAAGGTTACTTTACATACCTCAAACGCTCTCCAAAATGATCCGAACTCAAGCTAATCCAAACTATGATTCGGGCTGCCCACGATCTAAAAATAAGCCATAAAATGCCAAACATTAGCTAATGACTTTTAGGCCTTAAATTCCAATTTCGCCCTTAATTCTACAAAAATTTGCGCATTTCCCCCGTAAATAGGCTACCCCGAGAATTTAACTCGCTCAAAATCAACAACAACAACCACAATAACCAACCTAGCAACATCGATAATCAATTCCAAAGGCAAAGTAATAATAGTAGCTCTTTTACATCATTCAACAATCTTTCATAAATTCAATTCATGGCTTAACTTCAAGCTAACATCGACGCTTATACATTCGCATACTAACCCGAACCCATACCAACAACATTTAAGGACATTCTAAGCAATTCATACAACATTTCCAATAATCCCAATTTTTCTCCAAACCGGCCGAAAACAAACAACCGAGACAGCCCTTAATTTTTTTTTCTTCATTTCCAAATCATGATTTGTATCCACAATTTACATTCTAACAATGCTATCTCATCAATATACTAATTACATTAAATATACAATAACCTCCAAAAACAGTCCGCAACATTAACAACATCATTTTGAGTCAACAAACATTCATTTCCAACATAAGATTCATAGCGACGACGATTAAAACAATAAGCGATATTAATTCATCCTTTACCAAACATTTGAGGGCTATACACGGCCACATTGTACATGAACATATAGTGATGGTTTTTATTCTCCTCTCCACTCCACAACAAGCAAACACGATACAAGAATTAATTCATCAATTCCATTTTTCAACACCCATTTACACGGCTAGCTCCTCAAGCACACAACCCACTTCCAACACACTATATTTCAAGATATTCATCCATATTAACACACTACAATATGCATAAAACATTTATAACCCATAAAACAAGAGAAATTTTACCTTTCTTCTTTATTCCTCAATAGGCTAGGTTTCCAAAAGATGAGAAATAGTGGATTGATCGCTCCAACGATGGTTCCACGCTACTTAGAGACCTCAAGATAATAGGTTTACATCAATGGAATAATTTTAGAAGGACAAGAAATGGGGGTGGATTTTCTTGAGCCTTGGCCAAGAGCCTCCTTCAATGGAGAGGTCTTCAATTTTTTTTTTTGTGCAAGTGTTGAAATGAGCTTAAGATGACTAGTAGTCATCTTTTAATCCCTTTATGAAGAGTACAAAAACTTGGCCCACTTTAATGTGTTGTTCCACTCAAAAGTTGACACAAAAATTGCGTGGGGCCTCAATCCACTCACATGGCCAACTATGGAAAATGGATGATTTTTCAACTTCCAATTTTATCACTTTTGGTCCCAAATTTTCCTAATTGTTCCATACCAATCAATTCATGCACAACTTATGTCTTAAAAAAAAAATCAAAGGTCAAAAATCCCGACTTTGTATCCCGAAATAGTTTTGTCCTTAACTTATCATAATTAATCCGGATTATTTCAATGCACAAAAATACGGGTTCTAACAGTTTGTACGTGTAAGTTAATTACTATCGTACCACAATAAAGATTAAGACACAATTACACAAATGAACAAAATAATCTTGAGTTAAGATTAAGGAAAGTGTTCCGTTAAACTCCACCGGTACAACAGAAGCAAGCATCGATTAAGATTGAGACCAATTTCGACGATTCACTATCATTCTCTCACGGAGTCACAGGCTGAAGAACTCTCGATCGATGGGACATCAACTGCTATACCTCCTATTCAAAGAGCAGAATACGCTAGAGTTTTTCTGATAGCTAAGGAAAGGTGGGTTGACTTTTATTTTAGAGAGTGTCTATCCATCATAGACAAATAGTTATTTGGCCTTGATTATCCAGACACATAATAAATTAATATTAGGCCTTTTATTTATCCACCAATTTGGTCACGTCTTTCCAGGATATAACATCTGCCACTTGGACGTCAATGTTAAGACAAAATGAAAAAAGAAGAAATTTAAGACTTTATAGTGGCCAAAGTACTCACATAGCCAAGGATAGCATGTCGCACAAAACAATCCATTCAATCTCAATGGAAACATAACAAGGAATCATAGCCGTCATTACACCGTTTCAAGGTATGAATTCTATCTATGATCAAATATGCTAGAATTTTCATCGACGTGGATCAAATATGTGTTCTAAGCATATCATCTTCATACTCATAGTGTAACAAAGTCAGACATATTAGAAAGACATAATCTCCAAGTGATATAAAAATCATATCATCTTAGGAGCCTCTAAGTGACACAAAAAAATGAGATTTCCCTTGTGCCTTACTCGAGATAATCAAGACAACAAGCAGCAAAACTACAGGGCTACCTCCTTTAGCAAATGATCGACCAACATAAATTTTGTGTAATATGCTAAATGCATATATCACCTTCTTTTACCATCGCTCTAACCTTAAGAAACTTACAGCTAACATACTTAGAGTCTCTTGTCACGTTAGATGTAGCAGTTACATTTTGTTTCTCACTTTTTCAAGAAACAACACCTCCAACCAACATAAAAGCATAACTACAAGTTGATTTCATGGTGTTTTGACAACCTGTAAAATCAAAATCTGAATATACTAGAAGGTTTAGATCAGCAATTTTTCTATACACAAGCATGAAGTCTTTGATTCGTTATAGATATCTCATCACTTTCTTTGCATCATCCAATGCGTCCACTCAGGATTGAAGAAATTTTTTCCAACATGTTAACAACAAATGCGATGTGCCTTGTTCAAACCGAGTCCGGAGCCAAAATGGGTTATTTTACCAGCAAAGAGCCCAAAATGGGCTGATCTTTTTTTTTTATACCACAATGGGTATTTCGTTGGCTATCCAACGAAATACCCAGCATTTACTGTTCATGGCAGTCTTTTTTCAACCAAAATTTTTTTTTTTTTTTTTTTTTTTTGCATTTCGTGATGCTATTCACGAAATAGCATTAAAATTTTTTTTTTTTTTTTTTTTTTTGCATTTCGTGATGCTATTCACGAAATAGCATTAAATTTTTTTTTTTTTTTTTGCATTTCGTGATGCTATTCACGAAATAGCATTAATTTTTTTTTTTTTTTTTTGCATTTGGTGATGCTATTCACGAAAAATTGTTTCCCTATTTACACAAAATATTTATATATTTTTTATCCTATTTCGTTGGTAGTCCAACGAAATAGGACAAAAATATTTATTTTTTTAATTTCGTTTTTGTTAATGCTGTTATCAAATTAAAAAAAAAAAATTTAATGCTATTTCGTTAAGCATTTCACGAAATGCAATCAAATTAAAAAAAATTATTATATTTCCCTATTTCATTTTTGTATAAACGAAACAATTTTTTTTTTTTAAATTTCGTTTTTTGTGTAAACGAAATAATTTTTTTTTTAATTTCGTTTATACAAAAAATGAAATAGGAAAATATAATAATTTTTTTTTAATTTGGTTGCATTTCGTGAAATGGTTAACGAAATAGCATTAATTTTTTTTTTTTTATTTGGAGCATAGGGCTGGTTTTTCTCCTGAAATAGCATTAAATTTTTTTTTTTTTATTTGGCTCATACAAAAAAGGGTCCGGAACAAAAATGACTCAATAAAAAATCAAATGAACCAAAATACCCCAACAAAAAAAAGAGTTACAAAACTGCCTTTAGCGCAAAAGAAAATACTGCGCTAAAGAATTTGGTAAACTTTTTTTTTTTTTGTTTGAAAAAACTTAGTGTTTTTTCCATACTTTGACCAACGATTAGTCGTGTGTCAAGACTCCGAAACGTCAATATTTTATATAGAACACGATATTTTTTTTCTCGCAGTACAATAATGTAGGCCCAATACATCAAGGATACATAGACGTTCGGATAGTCATTTTAGGGGGAAAAGGTGCCCGAAGTAAGTTTTGTTTGACTGTAAGGTTATTTTAGTCAACTTTATATGTCGAGAAAATTAGTCAGCTTTATTTTCAAAAATTGAAACCGCAGAAGTGAAATTGACATTCACAACTACATTACCTGGGATTTTTACGTTGAAATCTATTGCGTATCATCATCTTATAAGTAAATAAAACTGAAAATTTCAGGCCAATTTGGGGGAAAATTGAAATTGAATGGGATAAAAGGTGTTTTTTTTAAAAATCGGCTCGGTCAAACCGCCTTATGGCGGTTTGTCCGCATAGATCTCGAAAAAATACGCAAGTTCAAAAAAAAAAGCGTAAAACGGACATCCGAGCGCAAAGTTATGACCATCTAAAGTTTGACGACTTTACAACTAGTTTTTTCCCTATATTTTTTAGAATTATATTTATATTCAAAATAAAGTTATGTCTTGATTAAAAAATAACACGCCTAAATCAAAACCTTAAAAAATAAAACACTTAAACCTTAAACAAAATTTACTTCGCTACCTTTTTCAACCCCTAAAACGACGATCCGAACGTTTACGTATCCTTGATGTATTGAGCCTACATTATAGCACGCGAAAAAAAATATCAGGTTCTATATAAAATGTTGACGTTTTAGAGTCTTGACACACGACTAATCGTCGGTCAAAGTATGGAAAAAACACTAAGTTTTTTCAAACAAAACTTACTTTGACACCTTTTCAACCCCTAAAATGACTATCCGAACGTCTACGTATCCTTGATGTATTGGGCCTACATTATTGTCCGCAAAAAAAATATCAAGTTCTATATAAAATATTAACGTTTCGGAGTCTTGACACACGACTAATCGTTGGTCAAAGTTGGGAAAAACACTAAGTTTTTTCAAACTTACTTCGGGCACCTTTTCAACCCCTAAAATGACTATCCGAACGTCTACGTATCCTTGATGTATTGAGCCTACATTATTGTCCGTAAAAAAAAATATCAGGTTCTATATAAAATTATATTTTCCTATTTCGTTTTTATATAAACGAAATTAAAAAAAAAATATTTCGTTTATACAAAAAACGAAATTAAAAAAATTAAAAATTTTGTCCTATTTCGTTGGTAGTCCAACGAAATAGGACAAAAATATTTATTTTTTTAATTTCGTTTTTGTTATGAGCCAAATAAATAAAAAAAAAAATTTAATGCTATTTCGTTAAGCATTTCACGAAATGCAACCAAATTTAAAAAATTATTATATTTTCCTATTTCATTTTTGTATAAACGAAATAAAAAAAAATTATTTCGCTTACACAAAAAACGAAATAAAAAAAAATTATTTCGTTTACACAAAAAATGAAATTTAAAAAAAAAATTGTTTCGTTTATACAAAAATGAAATAGGGAAATATAATAATTTTTTTTAATTTGATTGCATTTCGTGAAATGCTTAACGAAATAGCATTAAATTTTTTTTTTTTAATTTGATAACAAAGATTAACAAAAACGAAATTAAAAAAATAAATATTTTTGTCCTATTTCGTTGGACTACCAACGAAATAGGATAAAAAATATATAAATATTTTGTGTAAATAGGGAAACAATTTTTCGTGAATAGCATCACCAAATGCAAAAAAAAAAAAAAAAAAAAAAAAAAAAAAAAAAAAATTTGGTTGAAAAAATACTGCCATGAATAGTAAATGCTGGGTATTTCGTTGGATAACCAACGAAATACCCATTGTGGTTAAAAAAAAAAAGATCAGCCCATTTTGGGCTCTTTGCTGGTAAAATAACCCATTTTGGCTCCGGACTCTGTTCAAACCTATATGTGCATCAAACAACTAACACCACTTGCATATAAAATATGCTTCAGGCTTTCTTTCTAACTTTGTTTTAGACCTTGCTCATAGCCAAGTTTGTCCCCTTTCACAACAAGTGCAACACCAGTTCTGTAATTTTGCATATTGAAAGTTTACAGAACTTTCTTCATATAGGTAAGTTAAGATAAACCCAACTAACCACGAGACCTATCCCTTTTAATCTCTTTCCCAAAAACAAAAGAAGTTTCACCAAGATCTTTCATATCAAAAGATCTAGACAAAAAATGTTTGGTCTCATTAACGAAACCAAATCATTTGTAGCAAGCATAATTTCATCAATGTAAAGAATCATAATAATGAAATTACCGTTGCCTTTTTTTTTTTTTTTGATATAGACACATTCATCAAGTTTACTTTTTACAAACTCAAATTTTGTAATAATTTTATCAAATTTCAAGTATCATTGTTTGAAGGCTTGTTTAAGTCCATATACGAATTTGTTAAGCTTGCACATTAGATGTTCTTTACCAGCTTCTTGAAACCCTTTAGGTTGAATCATGTAAAAAGTTTCATTCAAACTACGATTAAGAAAAGTAATTTTGACATCCATTTGATACAACTGTAAATTAAAATGACCCACAAAAGTCATCACAACTCTAAATGCATATTTTAATGAAATGGGAGAAAATGTTTCTCAATAATCAATACATTCTTAACCCTTGCAACCAACCTTTATTAGAAGCGGTATATATTTTCCTTAGAGTCTCTTAAATATCCATTTGCAATCAATAGGTTTAAAATCTACTGGAAATTCAACCAACTCCAACACTCTATTGTGTTTGATGAGCGCATTATTCATCCATTGTCTTACGCCATTTGTCACGACCAGACTAGGGGGCCATGACGGGTACCCGGAGCTAACTACCGAGCACTGCATATCCTTCTAGCTATCATACGCATCTCACACAACATAATTCCCAAAGTAAACTTACTATGAAATGATCACCAACATCTCCCAAATTATACATATAAACATGTATAGGCCCACAAGGCTACCAAAAATGATGTACAAAATATACACTGAAAAAGTCTCATAACATCTACAACCCATATATAAGTATCTACGAGCCTCTAACTGACGTACTGAAGTCATAAGGACGGGACAGGATCCCGCCATGCCCCAAATATATGCACAAAAGAATATACCAATAAATAGCACTTCCGGAGTAGTGGAGTGCTCCTGGGTATGCTGATATGACTCCTAAGGATCCGCAC
Source organism: Lycium ferocissimum (assembly GCF_029784015.1). Taxonomy (NCBI): domain Eukaryota; kingdom Viridiplantae; phylum Streptophyta; class Magnoliopsida; order Solanales; family Solanaceae; genus Lycium; species Lycium ferocissimum. The sequence continues at coordinate 25,628 of NW_026726255.1, read as the reverse complement.
CGTCTCCCTGTCTACCTGTGGGCATGAACACAACATCCATAAAAGAAAAAAGATGTCAGTACGAATAATGTACTGAGTATCTAAGGCATGTATGATAACATAATAAGGAAATACAGAAAGCATAAGAAGAAAGGATAATCAGAATCGCTTGCCTCTTGAGGGGAATCATGCATGCTTACTTTTACCTTTAAAACATATCACACACACATACATAAACTTTCAGGATCAATAACATCACCGGGCCTCCCGCGTTCGGGGTAATCATCTCACGCCGCCCACTAGTGGTGCTATCATCATCCATAAGCCGTCCGCCTTAGCGGTGCTGCCCGTGCCATATAGACACGGTGTCATCATATACTTAACCTGAAGCATGCATAAGAGCTCAAGTAAAAGATGTAACTCTATCGGAGTGACGTAAGGTCGGGAACCTCCGATTATTTTATGGAATAATCATAATCATCATGTCTCACCTTGAAGGAACTAGCATTATAAGGAGAGACTACCAACAATGAATAACATCAAGGAATCATGTAAAAATCATGAACATCATAATAGCATCATATCAAGAGCTTTAAAATCTCTGGACATAGATTCATCATTATCATCATCATATCATAATGCATCTCTATCTTTATCTCAGGAGAAACTCTTAATAATCATAGACTTGTAGTTTTCGGGATGTAAGAAAGTCATGGAAAAGTAGGGGAAATCATGTTGTAAGAGTCATGCCTTAGAAAGAAGGGGGAATAGCCTTACATACCTTTATGCCTCTCTAACCTTGTCGACTAAACGCTTCCCTCCAAGTTAACTATTCTACATTCAAGAGAATTCGTACTAAGGTTAGATAACCGGAATCGTACTTTAGGTCTCAACTAGCACAACTAAGAGCTAACGAAAATTGGGCAGCATTTCCTTTGTTTCGAAAACTTTCTCCATATAATAAGACAACTCCCAAACATCAATAACAACACCCATAATATCATAATCAACAAACTTCATCAAGCTAGACATTATTCAATTCTCAAAATCCCCTTTCAAAATCATCCATAACCATAATTATGACACAACATCATATTCATTCACATATATTGCTTCTACAACACCTTTATTATCATTCATAGCAAGATTATACTCATTACGTATATGATTCAAGTCAAATTACCATTCAAAAATACCACTATTTCCATATTTGAACTTCATACCCTACTTTCTTCCATAATCCAAGTCTTTCAACCACTCAATATTCTTAATAACATGGAATGAACATAAAACTCACCTTTGATTATGTAGGAATGAGCTTTGGATGAGAATACTTCACTTGGAGAAAACCCCAACTTCATTTCCAAAGAAATTTCTAGCTTCCATCAACCCTAGTTAGCGTCCACACACTTGATTCTCTTGATTCTTGGTGTTTGATGTTTGATTTTTCCTTAGATATGTATTGATATGGTTTAGAGAAGGTTCTAGAGGTTTTGATAGAGTTGGAGAAGATAAAAAAATGAGAGAAATGAATTTGGGTCCTCTTTTTATAAAATTAAAAAGCTGCCCGACGAGGATTATACGGACCCTTATACGGTTCGTATAAGTGACCATATAATACCTCCAGTGAAAGACCCCTCTCTGGACAGGTTATACGGTCCCTTATACGGACCGTATAAGTGGCCGTATAACTCATATTTTCCGAAGTTGATCCCGTTGTTTCGCTTGACTTCCAATCCTTGTGGGACCTACTTAACACTTGTTTAACACTTCATTAACAATCTAAATATCCTCATAACCCCTCTCCAAGGCATTACCAATCAATCCTTAACTCGATAGTTTGCAAAATCTTTCCCAAACACAACTTATACTTCACCTTCCTTTGACGAACTTAGTTTCACTAATTCATAGAACTTCAAAATCTTATCGTATGCACTTTAAAGCCACCAAATATCCTTCTTATAATCATAAGAGCCTCATGTTCACCTTAAGCTCACGTTAGTCTATTTACGACACAACGACATGAAATTTTCGAGGTGTAACACCATTTATTAACATACACAGAGAAAAAAGCTTGAGCGTATGATAATAGATCAGTCAACTTCATGATCACATACACAATAAAATTATCAGATATGACAAAACTTTTTTTCTTTGTTTGTGATCATCGAAGTGGTTCAATGTGTTCATTATGCTCAAGGACAGCATGATCTCTATCTTTATTCCCTAAATTCTTCCCCTTATGAATGGATCGGTTTACCACCTTTTCATTTCCAATAGGTAACGGGACAATGATTTCTTCGTCAACACAATTTTCTTATCACGTGAACAATCACAAACATCATGTTCAATGATTCAAATTAATGGACTCAATGATTTTCGTGTCACGTCTAGGACATGAAAACCTAAAACCCTTAGTCAGAGAATGACATTAATAAATAACTCTGAGGGTTTCAATAGATGGCCTTTATTCTTATCACATGTATATAATGTGTGTAAATAAAAATTTATGATTAATAAATAGTTACCACCAAAATGCTCTATTTATTTGAAATCATTGGAAATTCTTACAATTATATACATGTGAAATAATATCATAAATCGATTAAGAGTATGATTAATAAATAATTTTCACCAAAGTGAATTAGTTATTTGAGTGATCGAAATATTCTCAATTTATCAGGTTTAAATAATCTTTGATAAGTGCATGCTAGTGTTGGAGGTTTAATTTTTGATACTGGTGATGCTAAATTAATTAGTGAGAAGAGATTTTTTTTTTCATTCAAAGGGGGAAACATGATGTCTTGAATTCTCATGTATATAAAATAAGAGGACAAGTTTGCTATAAGATGAGGTTTTATGTCTATATCCAAAAGGAAGGATATAATGCATGCCTCAGACTCTTGAATTAATTAAAGAGGAGGTTTTGTGTCACTTATCCAAAAGACAAATTTAGTGTGTGCTTTGTACTCTTAGATTAATAAAAGGGGAAGTTTTGTGTCTCTTGATCAAATGTGAGAATGGAATATGAAAGAGGAGATAGTTTCATCATTTTCCTAAAGGAGAGTTGTAAAAGATGTCTTTGATCTTTTTTTATTTATATATTGATAAATGCTCATGACTTTACTCTAACCTTGTGTTATTTGATTACAGTTTTTAACAACATGACTAGCCAATTCAATTTCATTGAAACTCTGATTAGAACAAGTACAAAAATTGGAAACAAAATATTGAAATAATATCGGACCTAATGAACCTGGACTTCACATTGAGTGAACTGAAACCTGTTGAACCTACAACTATCAACACTTCTGAAGAAAAGGCTAAGTGTGAGAAATGAATGATGAGCAACTCTCCTTTTTATCACATAAAAGGTGCAATCAAAGATAATGAAAACGCGAAGAATTTCTTTAGTGCCATTGGACAGAACAGAAGTTTCTAGAATAAGATAAAGCTGAGATAGGTAGCCTGATTGGTTCCATGTCTATCATCAAGTATGACTTTGTTACTATTGTCCGTGATCACATCATAAAATTGGTTAACATTTCTACTAAGCTGAATAATTTAGGTGTACCATTACCAATAATTTTCTTGTTCATTAATACCTAAGGTTCCTTCCTGAGCAGTTTGACCAGCTTAAGACAACTAATGCACAAAAGTATAAGTCTAGTGAGTCGAGTGTTGATGAACTTATCATTGTTTGTGTGGTAGAGGAAGGGAGGATCCAAAAAGAGAAAGATGAGGGCGTGATGAATTTCGTTAGTTTGTCTATCAGCTGGTGAATTTCGTTATTTCGTCTATTAGCTGATTATTCATCTTATAAAATAAAAAGTAGCACCAAATTTTATAAAAAGAAACATGATCAGTCTCGTCATACATGTGATTATAGTAGTCATGCTAATAAGTCTGGTGGTAACTAAGGTCAGTTTCATTATTCTATTAGCCCTCAAGCTGCGGTTAAGAAAGAAATCAAATGCTAAGATTACAACAAATAGGGCATAAGAAAGGCTGGTTGACATATGAAACAGTTGCAGCAATATTCAACCACGAGCAATTTAAAGGAACATTCACAAGACTAGTTTCAAAGCAGACAATAGTCAAAAAGTTACCTAGTTTCTTTTTCAAAGGACAAACAACTTTCTTATGACCTACTTGGTTGCAATTTCAGCACTTAATTTCTTTCTTAATCACAACTTAAGGCCCAATAGGATTTTGAGACTAACCTTGGTTACCACCGAACTTATTAGCATGACCACTATAATCACATGAATGACAAGACTGATCAGATTTCTTTTTATAAAATTTGGACCATTTTTGATAAGAGGGATAATAAGCTAATCTAGACAAACTAACAAGGTTCACAATGCCCCACCTTTTTTTTGGACTCCCGTTCCTCTATCACACAAATTATTAAAGCTAACCAACACTTCATTCATCCTTTTCTGTATTATGCTGTCTTAAATTCGCCAAACTGCTTTGGAAAGAACCTTAGGTGTTGATGAATAAGAAAATCACCGGCAATAGTTACACCTTAATTATTCAGCTTGGTAGTCACGCTAAACCAATTTCATGATGTGATCACAAACACTACCTACAAAAACATACTTTGATAGATAAAGAATCAATGAGGCTACCTATCACAAATTTATCTGATTAGAAATTTATGTTCAATGGCACTTAAAAACTCTTTGCAACTCATTATCCTTACTTGCACCTTTTATATGATTAAAAATTAATCTCTTCATATTCATAAAACAAGACTCTCCATTTTTCATACTTAGCATTCTCTTCAGGAGTGCTAGTAGTTGTAGGTTCAGCAAAATCCTGTTCGCTAAGTGCGAAGTCTAGGTCCATCAGACCTAATAACATTTCAACATCTTGTTTTCAATTAGCATTTTATTTAGGAGTGCTAGTATAAGTTCTGCAAATTCCTGTTCACTCAATGCAAAGTCCAGATCCATCAAGCCCAATATTATTTTAACATTTTGTTTTCACTTCTTGAAGTTACTACTAGTCAAAATTTCAATGGAATTCAATTGGGTAGTCATGTTGTCAACAACAGTAAGCAAACAACACAAATGTTAAGAGTAAAGTTACGAGCATTAGTCAATATATAAATCAAAGCTCTTTAATACATCCTCCATCCATTTTTATTTGTCATGTATATTAAAAATAGATGTCTAATTTTACTTGTCCAGTTTGAAAAATCAAGAGATATTACGATTCCACACCTATTTTGCTTTTATTATTAATTATTGAGTTAAACAATTCAAGAAATTGTTAGTGACTACACAACTTTTAAAGTATGTTTGATTGATTTCAACAATTAGATGACTTAGTAATAATTAGGGGTTTTGTCATTCTATTTATGACTCTTAAGAGGTGTATCTAATCAATACTCCCTCTATTTCATATTAAGTGACCTTTTATGCTTTTTATTTTGCTTCAAAATAAGTGACACTTTAGGATTTCAAGAAGAAATTAATCATATTCTTCCAAACTTACCTTTATTTATAATCAAGAATCATTAAATAACTTTTCTTTTTCTAGGCATTAATTAGGGTATGTTAGTAAAAATACTCATAATTTTCTAGAGTAAGTAATTTCTTAAAGTGTCTGCGTAATGAAAAGAGTAGCTTATTATACGAACTTGGAGGATACATGACAAATAAAAGTGGATGGAGGGAGTAACACGGAGTCCGAGGCTTCATTGCATCATCACCTTTGGCAAGAGACTGAAAACCTCTTTTATTTATTAATCTAAGGAGTCGTTTGGTAGGTAGCCAAAATTATCCTGGGATTATAATCCCAGGACTAATTTATCCCATCTCTTTTGGATTATTTTATTCCATCTAAAAGATGGTATAAAATAATCCCGTGATAAGTTTTTAGATAAGAAGGGAAGTCCCATCTTTTAAGTTGGATGCATTTTATATCTTGTTTGGTCTGAGGATAAATTTATACGATAAATTTATACCTTCTACCAAACAAATTACAAAAAATTAGTCTTGTGATATCCCAACATCTATACCATGCACCAAACGACCCTAAGAGTCTAAGACGTGTATTATGTCATTTCTTTGGATAGAGACGCAACACCTTATTTTGTAAGAAAATTGTCATCTTATTTTATGTGCATGAGAATCAAAGACATTAAATTTTTTTCTTGGGTGGAAAACACAATATCTCTTCTCACTAATTAATTTAGCATCATCGGTATTAAAAAATAGCATACACTTATTAAAGATAATTTAGACATGGTACATTGAAAATATTTGAATGACTCAATAAATAGATATCATTTTGGTGGAAACTATTATTAATTATAACTCTCAATCCATCTATGATATTATCTCAATGATCCGAAATAAATAAACTTCTCTGGTGAAAATTATTTATTAGTCATAACTTTTTATTTAAACTAATATAATATACATCTGAGGTGAGGTAAGGCCCATATGATTAAACTCTGTTAGTGTTACATTTAACTTTAATTTCATTTTCTGACCAACAGCAATAGTTTTAATTCTTTAAGGTTAGCAGATTTCAGTTTCTTCAACATCCCTTATTTTTCGTTGTCAATGAAATTTGAATTTAGGGTGTGTTCGGTATGAAGGAAAAGATTTTCCAATTTTCTCATGTTCGTTTGGTCAATTTTTTTGGAATACATTTTCTTTAAGAAAACAAATTTCTTAAAAATTGGGAAAATGACTTCACTGTCAAAGAGGAAAACAGTCGCAATTGGCATTTCACCAACCATTTTTATTTTTTTATTTTTTTTAAAGTTTTCTACACCACCCATCCCCCCAACACCCCAAAAAAAAAAATAAATTGAAAAGTTGTTTTTTTTTTTTTTAATTTTTATTTTGGTTTTCTACGACCCCTCGCACCCCACCACCCTTCCAAGAAAAAGTAATTTCTTTTTTAAAAAAAAAAATTGAAAAGATTTTTTTTTATTTTGATTTTCTACGACATCCCCCCGCCCCAACACCCCACCACCCCCTCAAAAAAAAATTAATTTTTGTTTAAAAGAGTTTTGAAAAAAAATTCTTTTTTGATTTTCTACACTTATCCACCCCCCCACCCCTTACCTCCTCCCGAATTATCTACTTCATATTTAATTTTACCTTTATAAAAAAATTATAAAAATAGAAAGTTTGAGTAGTTAAATTTGGTGTGTTGTTGGGGGTGGGTTGGGGTGCGTGGTTGTAGGTGGGGGGGTGGGTGGTGGTGGGGTGGATAAGAAAAAATCTCCCACTTTTTAGAAAAGTTAAATAAAATATATGAAATAGAAAATTGGGGAGGGGGTGGGTGGGAAGGTTGGATAGAGCGATCGTGTGGGGTGGGGTTGGGGTGGGTGAAGTGGTTGGAGAGTGGTGGGTGGGTGGGGTGGGTGGTGGCGGGTGGATGGTAGGGGTTGGGATAGGTGTGGGGGGTTGGTGGGTCATGGGTGGTATTTTCTAAAAATTGTTTTTCTACCAATACCGAACTTAAGAAAATAAGTAAGAAATCCACTTATTTTCCACTACCCAACAGAACATGAGAAAATAAGTACAAATTCACTTATTTTCCAAGAATACATTTTCCACAAAAACATTTTCCTCCATACCGAACACACCCTTAATTGATGAGATAATCACTCGCTGAAAATTACTAAGAAGTAAAGCAACACAATTAAATCACCATAGGGCATATGACATTAGTTGATCACGAACTATCAAAACAGATGATTCCTTAGAGTTAAGCCTAAAGAATAATTGTTTTAGGCTTTTATTTGTGAGCCGAAACGTTAAAATAATACCTATTATAATAAAGGATGATATGTATGCTAAAACAAGGAATCAATGGGCAAAAAATAAGTGTTTGTACAGAACCCTACTAATCACTTGTTACCGCCAATATCAATTACAATTAACATCGACCAATACCTTATTAGAAGCTAACATAATAAGGAACGTTTGGTTTCTTGGAAACGTAATGCATACATACCCCAGAACGTAAGCCGCAAGAAGCAGTTCCTTTCTTTGGCTTCAAATCAGTTTGTTTTAAATACCAAGATTAATTCTTGATCTTACACTAATTATGGTGACTTTGATACTAACTTTTACATAATTTATGTACAATCAAAGCAGAGATTAAGTACATAGACGTGATAACATAATCTTGAGTTAAGATTAAAGAAGCATACCGTTAAAATCGATATAGCAGAAATGGTTAAGCCCGAGATCAACTTTTCTAGCTATTGCGTGAAATAGAACTGATGGAACGTCAACAGTTATACCACGTATTCAATGATCAAAACACGCTAAGGTTTCTTTGTGATACCTGGGTTAGCATCTATTTATAGAGGGCCTTGTTGTTCCAGACACATAATAGATTAATGAAAAATTTACTTGTCATGGCTATCTCTAAGACTTATTTATGAATAATAACTACCTTTTTATTATTTAATTTTCGTAGCTTAATTGTTTTTCTAATTTACAAACCGTGACTAGTCCAGTAACATATAGTTACTTGGAGAAGCTTTCCTAAATATACGATCCATGTATCCCAATATCCCCAAAATTCTTCCCTTTTCAAATATTTTTCTCTCCCATCTTAACGCAGTAATCGTCGTTCTCTCTCTCATCAATATTTGCACGATTTACTCAACATTAATCGTGTATCCCCACAAATAGGTAAGTGAATTTGGGTGTTTTTTTTATATTGATGTATACGTGTATACACTTAAATCCTCTTCAATTTCATTGATTACACATCCACCATTCATACAATTTCATTGATTACAAGTTCTCCATTGTTAGGGTTTCTAGAAGAAGTTTCATCATTTTTTTGCGCGGATTGCCCTTCTTTTGGGGTGGTCTTTAAATTTTGCTCCTCATATTTGTGGTCTTTAAATTATGCCCCTCATATTGCTGGTCTTTAATTTTTGCCCTTCGCATTGCAACCCTGAGCGTTCACGCAGAAATCATGAGGTTCTGGGTTCGAACCCCCGCTCAAGCATAAATTAAAAAAAAAATTGCAAGGTAAGGTTTGGGTCGCGTGTATGCAGGACCCGGTATACACTTGTTAAGGAATTACCAAAGTTATGCCGGACTCGGCATACTCATGCCTTATGGGCGGACTTTGGCATAAGTATGTGTCCGGCATAACTTTAGTAATTCTTTAACAAGTTTATCTTGGGGGGCATACTTATGGGCAAACTTTTAGTTAGTTAAGCCTTAACTAAAAGTCTTTCCTATTTATCTTGTATGGGCGAGACTTAGTTAAGGCACAGTACTAAAAATGTGCTTATAAGACAAAAGTACGCCTTAAGGCGGAATTATACCTTATGGCATAACTAAAAATTTGGCTTATAAGACAAAGTACGTATGTCTTAAGGAAAAACTATGGGGGAAGATTTTTAGTTATGCCTTAACTAAAAGTTTGTCCCATCGTGCAAAAACTAGAAAAATGACTTTTAGTTAAGGAATTACCAAAGTTATGCCATTAAAAGTTTGCCCGCGTAAGTATGTAACCGTAATAAACTCGTGAAGGAATTAAGTAGTTATGCGGACCGCATACTTATGCCAAGTCTCATTTACAAGGCATAAGTATGCGGGTCAAGCATAACTTTGGTAATTCCTTAACAAGTGTATGCCGGTAGGAGCATAGCGAAATTTAAACTCTGCCTTGCGAATTTTTTTAAAATTTCGACTGGAATCGGTTCGAACCAGGAACCCATGGGTTTTTTTTTAAAGATTTTAAATATGAAAATTTAAAGACCACCCCAAAAGAAGGGCAATTCGCAAAATTGCCCTAGTTTCATTTATCGATTTTGAGCTGTTTGGATGGGCTTAAAAAGCGGCTTATAACCCAACTTTTTTTTTTTTTTTTGGCTTATAAGCTGCTTTTTTTAAGCCCATCCAAACAGGCTCAAAATCGATAAATGAAACTTCTTCTAGAAACCCTAACAATGGATGCATGAAGTGCAACAAACATATACAAGAACTCGTTTTCACGTGATTTACGCATTCTAACGAGTGATCCAGGATATGTTTTATCCAAGATGTACACATATCCCGGTAATTTCTTGTACGAATCTGTTGGTTCCCCCCTTAACTCATTCATATCCTTTTCTCTTGCCCTCCATGCCACAAGATATAAGAAACATCAATGCCAAATTCATTTTTGACGTCGTCTACTATATCCTAGGTGTGCATTTCCTCTTATGGTTAGCTATTTTTGGCTTAACAACTGATTCCCCAATCAACCAACTTGTTGCTTGACGTTGCGAATACACTTTATCCTTTAATAGACATGTATACTCGTCATGGAAATATCTCACTCTAAACATTTCAGATTTTTCAATACTCGACGCTCTAAATTTCCATTCACATTCAGCCGACATGCATAAGAGGGCATAACTACAAATACCAAAAAAAAAAAAATATATACATGTACATTCAGTTAAAGTTATTGATCAGTTGATTACATGTATAATATAATAAGATATGCATATAGTACATGTCAAATACACAGACATATTTAGCTGTATTACTAACAACCATTTCACCTGTATAAATTGTTCACACACAATTTATCATGCTAAATACATTGTATTTCATAAATGTAGTGTATTTTCATATCCATATGTATCGTGCATTTAGAATACAGTGTATTTCAATGTATTTTACATTTTGGGATGGCTATACTTTTCAGCTGTGTACTTTTATATATTCAGATACTTGTTTGTGTAACTAAAGTGTAAATACACAAATATAATGTATTTACGAAAATTACAAAAAAAATAAAAAATAGCTACTGTAAAATATACCATTAAATAAAATCAAACTTACCTTATTGCATTTGACCTCTCGGTCCTGAAATTGAATCTTTTGCGAAGTGCATAATTCGCCATAACGGCCTTTAGTGTATTATTATCCTTGTAAATTTGATCTACAATAACCTCTTTTTGATCGTTGTTGGAAATTATCAAGTTGTTGTTGTTTTCAAATAATACAACAGTTTTACCACAATTTGACCCCGCCAAATCACTTCAACTATATCCATAGCCTCCATATTATCAAAGTTCGAATCCGATAATTGACAGAATTCAATGCTGATATTCACTCCATTTCACCTTTTACAAAGTTCTGGAGAAGCCTCTGTTTTCACAACTGAATCGTTTTGGTTTTCACTGAATATTTTTACGTTTTCGTTTTGTGAACAAGAAGGAGGATTATCGAATGAAATAATAAGGAGAGAGAGTCCTGCACAATTATGGAAGAACAACTATTATGCTTGAGTTATGGTAGATTTGATTTGGCTTCCCTTTTTTAATATATTTTGTTCTAAATATAATGCCTATTTTTACTCCACTCTGTTTTAGGATACATGTATTCCTCTGTATTTATATATAGAGAAATACACATGTAACACTTAAAAGGTAGCTACGGTTTGTAAATTGAAAACTTATAGCTATATTATGTTGGAGCTTATAAAATGTAGTTGTTTGTGTAAGTTTCACTAAATTACTATCAGGCCTTTTAGTTATCCATCATTTGAACCACGTCACTATGATTTCAAGCTATAATCAATTAACACAGGTTCAAATTCTAACCATAAGTACATGCGTGTATGTGTATGTGTACGTATAGAAACTCATTGTGGTGATTGACCCAGTACCAATTGGACTTCTATTCCATCCTATCATGGGGCGAATCTGTATAATTAGCCTAATCTGTATTGGGAAGAATTTCCCAAGATTAATAATCTAATATTCCGAAAAGAAAAACCAAAGAGACTTCCCACGAGAGCCCGGATTTCCACAAGACCACAACCAACACTATACTTCGTACTTTGCAGGTTTTATATATATATTAGACCAACACAAAACGTAAGTACAGGTAAATATATGACTAATGCTAGAATATCAGAAATTGTTTGCTAATTTTATATATAATGGTGAAATTGACGAGCAGACATAATTGTTTTCGTAAAGAACAAAAAATATTGCATATCAAATGGCTATGTGCCCCTAATAGAAGAATCTGCTTTGCTGCCATTTCTTTCCGGTTTGCCATTCATGAACGCAAAAAGATGTACTGAAATATGAAGGCGGATTCAAAACCTGGACTGCTAAGCTTAGTGTGATTAACTTACACTGTTTGAACTCTATACATGGACAAAACATCAAGTCCAAGACAGAAATTGATCTCAACACAGATTGCACAGATAAGTTGAACAACTAACGGTTATAGATCTAACCTATTGTGGATCTCATCCACCATAAACGTTCAATCTAGATATATGAAATACACATAGCCGTACCGTGTGCCTATTATAGGAGAAATCCCTAACATCAAAAAAGCTTTTGCCAACATCTATTCCAAGTTCATTTACTCCTGATTTGATATGATGTGTCAGTGAACCCAAGTCAAAAGGTGTTTTTGGATATAGCTTCTCGAAATCTAACAAGCCACTGTGCATCGGAGGAATTATCATTCTGCTGGACTTGTGGTAGTCCTTCCCCAATCACAAACTTAGTGTAATCAATGGATTTGGGAGGGGCTAAACAAGGTTTGGTTGGCGGTGGAGGAAGCAAGGAAACAAGTACCCTAGCAACCTCGTGCATCGTTGGCCTCTCACACGGGAATCTTTTTGTGCACAGCAACGCAAGCTGAAAAGTCTTCCTCACATGCGTTAAATCCATGCATGTAACAGATACCTCAGGATCCACAGCCTCCATCACGGTGTTATCATCCGCCTTTGACAATATCTGCAACACAAATCAAATTACTCAAGGCAAATGTCATAGGAGTTGAATAAAACAAAGGTCCTTTTGATAGAATTCGCAAATGCAAGCGGAAGGTGAGAAATTTGTTGAGACAAGTTGTCGGTTCTTTACTACCCAGTCTGAGATTAATCCTTTACAAGTAACAAGGTAGAGCAATTAGTGGAGAATAATACCAGCTGATGCAAGTTCAAGTCATTATCGACAGGTTTCTTTCCTGTCAAAAGCTCTAGGAGAACAATGCCAAAGCTGTAGACGTCTGATTTTTCAGTTAACCTGGAAGTCCTGGCATACTCAGGGTCAATGTAGCCTATAGTGCCCAACACCAAAGTTGATGCATGAGTTTTTGCAGTAGGGATGCATTTTGCAACCCCAAAATCAGAGAGATGAGCCTCAAAATTTTCATCCACTAGAATGTTTGAAGATTTTACGTCTCTGTGGATGATTCTGGGGTTGCAATCGTAGTGAAGATAAGCAAGACCCTGAGCAGCTCCAACAGCAATTTTCAGACGTGTTTCCCAGTCGAGCTTCACCTTTTTGGATGGCCCTATGACATGTATTCAGTTGATAATTAGTTATTTCGAAATCTATCCAAGTTTATTGCATCATTCTCAGACAGGGAAAAACAGTAATAAACTTAACTAATTAGTCATACACTGTCTAACATGAATATGTTTGATAAAAGGTTTAGAAGAATAAGAGGGTTACTAACCATGAAGTAGATCCCAGAGTGAACCATTCTCCATGTAGTCGTAAAAAAGGAGATTCCCATTAGGGGAAAGTGAGTAACCATGCAAGCTAACAAGGTTTCTGTGCCTGATGCTTCCAATTGTTTCCAGTTCAGTCTCGAACTCTCGCAAGCTGTGCGGATGCGTAGTGTAAAGTCGCTTAATGGCAATTGGTCGGGAATCTTTCAAAACACATTTATATACAGTGCTGGAAGCACCATATCCTATTATGAATTTCTCGCTGAAGTTCTCAGTAATTCTCATAATGTCATCATATGTATGGATGGCCATATCCATGTGAAGAACCACGAGTTTAGGGGAACCTAGGGAATCAGAGGGAAACAAGAAAAATAGCAACATAAATAACCTGAAAATACTAAAAAAGAATAGAGTAGTCATCTAACAATTTCAACCTTGATTGGTCTTAGGTCCCTTCAGAAACTGATGCGGTTGATTGCACTTGTACACAGCAACTATAACCATGGATAAAAGCGCTATGAAACCCAAAACGGTGCAAACAACAGCTTTTCTGGAGAAGAAGGCTGCAAACTTGAAAGTCATTTTGATGCACGACTCTAGAATAACAAAAGATCCGGTAACTAATGCACAAAAGTGAGGTCATACCATTAGATCTTGGTGCATGGGGGTCACATATTGAACCTTTCCAGTTGTTGCCACAAAGTAATGGGTTCCCCAAAAAGCTGATGAGCACAATAAGGGGGTCAGTTACTTGGACTAATGCACATATGTAAAGATGAAGCTACAATCTATACAGAAAATACCTGTCAGGTGCAAACCGCGAGAAATTTCGTGAAAGAGGAACAACACCGCTGAAATTGTTGTAGGAAATATTCCTGATGGAGTATGACATAGATAAGTAACTCCAGGAAGAATTAGAATGTGTATGATGCAATGGCAAAGACGGATGAACTTACAGACTAGTTAGGCTGAAACAGTTGGTCAATTGGTCAGGGATTGCTCCACTGAGATCGTTAGCTGTCAAAGTACTACAAAAAGAAACCAAGCCAATCAAAAGTGCATTAGAATTGACTATGATATTGAAGAAAAGCTGATTAAACTCTAAACCACTGCACTAGACAAAACTAGTTGTACTTACAGAGTTATCATGGTCTGTAGCTGTCCCAGCTCTTTGGGGATGCCACCAGAGATCTTGTTGCATGACATATCACTGCAATAATAGAAACCAGTCTCAGCACAAGATAATCAGTATACTTAAAGGTTCACATTTTGAAGGCAGTGTAACCAAAGCTCTCTGCAGAAACTCACATGGTCTGTATACTTTTCAGACTGCCGAATTCTACAGGAATTTGTCCATCAAGACGATTGCTGCTCAGATTCCTAGAATGTGTAATGATATTGATTATGTTCAAGTAACAATCTAATACAAGCTCCTGGAAATCTAAAGGTTTAATATCTCACAATGTAAGAAGATGCTCCAAATCTCCAATAGAACCAGGGATAGATCCAGAGAACTCGTTGCTAGAGAGATCCCTAAAGAATACAAGTGTTAATATAAGGAGTAACTTGAATTATGAAATCATTCCCTTGACAGTCAAGAACTCACAATGTATCAAGGTTGATGATTCTCCCAAGTTGAGAAGGTATGTGACCTTTAAATTTATTTGATGAAAGATTTCTGCCAGGAATATATCAACAATGTGTTAATATCATATAAAGGAAATTCAAAATCATTATCATGATCACCAGCCAAAAGCAGAAGAATAAAACATACAGATATGTCAGGCTCTCTAGATTCTTGAACCCTGAAGGAATCAACCCGTTTAAGTTGTTGCCATGAACATTACTGAAAGAAGAAACAAATATGTTATTAGAAACAGAATCAATAGGAATAGCAAAAGAGAATAAAAAAGTCTTAAAAGCATAAGCAACAATCTTACAGTTGATTTAATGCTGAGCAAGAGCTGATATTTTCAGGAATTGGCCCCTCCAACTTGTTATTTGCAAGATTCCTGATAAAGGAAAGCTAAGAACTAGATGTTCTAAAAGAATGTAAAACTCGAAATATACTACAAGAATTAAAGGCTCACAATTCAAATAACTGGTCCAGTTTGCCAAGTTCGGAGGGAATTTGACCAATTAGCTGATTGTCATTTAATTGCCTGTAAATAAGATGGCTCAATGCATGAAGCAAAATAAGGTGTCTTGCATAATGTACGCTAATAAATCCTCTTACAAGTAACTAAGTTTAGACATATTTCCCAACTCCGGTGGTATTGGCCCTGTAAGTTTGTTGCCGTGAAGGTACCTGTTGAATGTACAGAGTTAATCAGACAAACAAGTCACGTGTAGAAAAGTAATGCGTTCAAATAGTGATGACTTACAGCTTCCCAGTGTATGATAAATTGCCAAAGATTGAGGGAATTGGTCCCACCAACTCATTTTCACTCAAATCCCTACAAAGAAGTCAGACATCATGTAAACTTTTGACTTGTAAGCAATAACTACTGAAGATTGGAGTTGATAAAAAAAGAATAGATGCAGGTTTATAAATACTCACAGAACAGCAAGGGCTTGCATTAGACCAATCACTTCCGGAATCTTACCGGTTAGCCTATTTCCTTGCAAAGACCTGTTGAAAGGACCACAATCTTCATTTACCATTCACAGAAATGAACCCAAGAACAGAACAGATGAGCTAAAAATGACAACAGCTAAAAATCACTTGATCAAAATTCACTAACAAGGTGGCCACTTGTAAAAACCCAATATTGTAGGGAATCTCTCCAGTTATCTGATTGTATGAGATATCCCTGAAATTGAGGAAAAACAGACTTTGTTAGTAATCAAGCAGCAGTAAGAGAAAAAATGTAGTATAACATAATAAGGGCAAGGAAAGGAAACTGACAGTATCTCAAAGCTAGTACAATTTCCAATATTATCTGGAATTGTTCCGCGGAGGTTATTGCCCCGCACGTCACTGAAACAACATGAATCTTCTGAAGTTAGAATAAACTGAGATATAACACCAAACAGACAACGCAAAACATCACGTATAGCCAGAACACTTACAAATACCACAATCCAGTCAACTGGCACATATCAGGGGACAATGTTCCTGTCAACAAGTTGCCTCTCAAACCACTGCAAAACAGAAGGAACAAAAACATTGTAAATTTCACAAACACAAAATAAATACCTTCAAACACAAAAAGTATGCACTCACAGATATTGCAGAACTTCATTCCAATAGATCAACCTCGGTATCTCACCAATGAGCTGGTTTCGAGCCAGATCACTTCACCATTTAAATAACCATCTGTTAATAATGGATGTTGACTAAATTTTGAGGGAGATAAAAATAAAGTCATGGAACTCACAGCGTCTTTAGGTTAGGGATTTGGGTTAGCGTGGATGGGATTGGACCAGTCAACTGGTTGTTTTTCAAGTTCCTGAACCATGGAGTGAAATAATTCATCATAACCATATTTCAACTAGTAATCAGTAAACATCAATTTAATGTCGTTAAATAACTCACAACAACTCTAGCTGCTTGAGCTTAGATATAGAGAAAGGTATATCTCCAAAGAGCAAGTTATCAGACAAATCACTGCAGAACATAGCAAAACAACTAGTGTGAGCAACATAAAACTTTTACTGATCCAAAAAAAAAAAAAAATGATATTAAAAGGCATAGGGTAAAAACTGTTTACAGAAAGATCAGTGAAATGCAGTTGCCAATCTCATCTGGAATTTGACCAGTTAATTTATTTCCCTGAAGGTCTCTGTCATTAAAATTGAAATATTACATCAGCATGGATGACGAATAACAAAGAACAGTTAATTAAAAGAGAAATTGGACCATACAAAGATTGGAGATTCCTCAAATCTCCAATGGCTGGTGAAATTTCCCCGCCCAAGTTCAGATTAGACAGATTCCTTCAGCAAACAAAGAAAGCAAAATCAGCTAAAAAACAAATATTACTATTTGTTGCTTGATTTGTCTCGTATCTTGATATTGTGTTGTCATATTTATCTTGCCATCCAGTATCGATCACAACCTACCCTCCCCAAACCCCACTTGTGAGACTACACTGGGTATGTTGATGTTGTTGTAATAACAAAGCGCTACACTAAAGCTATCAGTGAGGATTAGAAGACAAGGACGTAAAACATACAGGGCAACAACGGACATGGAGAAATTTCCACACAACACGCCTCGCCATGAGCAAAAATCGTCGTCGTGGACATCATCCCAATCTAGCAACACGTTTGCTACGTTGCTAAACGATGCCTTAATCGACATCAGTGCTTTGCCTGCGCATGTAGTTACAACCATTTTTAGCATTCATCAAATAGTAGGCAGTAATGCAAAAAAACTGGACCCTAAATACATATAGTTAAAATAACACGGATTTTTTTTTTTTTTACCAGAGTTAAAAACACAACTTATGTTACTCAAGAAACTGAAAATCAAAACGAAATTTCGAACAAGAACTTTCATATTTCCTAGATAGCACACTCCATGTAACAAAACTCAAAATAAAGCAAAACAGAGGAGCTAGAAAAAACCTTCCATATGGTCAAAAGGCATGAAGGAAAAAAGAAAACAAAAAGTTATAAAAGCAAACACTGCTAGCTTTTGTAACATTTTCTGCATCACTGATGTGTAAAAAAGGAGTGAGAAGAAAGAGTTACCTTCTTCACTCAGTGATGAAACGATCGGTAAAATAAGCAATATAGCCAACAATACTAGGAAGGAGCAGAATTTCATCTTCACTCTCATATCCATTATCTCTCAAGAAAATATAAATAATGCTGCAGCTGGATTTTTACACTGGAGATAAGATGAAATTTGGTAGAGTTTATGTGGCATAGTTAGTAGTGAAGAATGTGTGTTTGTGTGAATGAGAGAGAGAAGAGGAAATTCAGAAGAGGGGCAGAAATAGCAGCAGGCATTTGGCGTGAAGTGAGAGAGAGGGGGGAAGCTATGGAGAGTGAACATGAAATGCAAAGTGTGTGTGTCTCTCTCTCTTTTTAATGTCACCCAATGTGTGTGTGTAGTTTATGAAGACAGAGAAACTTGACATGGTGGTTGCAGTCTCGTATAAAGAGAGAGAAGAAGAATTATCCGTAATCTGTAGTGGTTTTTAAAAATAATTAATTTTCAATTTAGAAGTTTACAATAAAATTTATTATTGCTTTTTCTTTTTGACTTTAATTGTAATTATTCTCAAAGACTACAAACATAAACCTTTACATATGGAGAAATGACAGATAATAGATTAAGGATTAGATGACAAAAGATAGTTCTCAAGTCATAAATACAAATAACATAGTCAAAATCTTTTCTAATCATATATGAGGTGTTTGATTGAACACTAAATTTAAGAATAAAATGAATATTTTTTAATCTACTGATTTAAAACAAGCTAAAAAAAATTATGGCCAAAATTTTAGAGTTAATTTATTATTAAATATATTTTACTGACTAAAAAAAGAGTGTAATATAAATTGGATAAATTAAAAATAGAGAAACGTACTCCAATAAATAATTTGATAAGTAGGGAGTACATATTGCAAGCAGTAAACGGCGGTGAAACGACGTTAGTTTTTCAGTGTTTCGAAATATTAAAAAAAAAAGTGGTGGCAGCGGCCGTCACCCCGTACTACCATTTCCCAAAGTAGCTCCACTTTTTGACAGCTACGCTCCTGGATCACGCTCTTTAATAGCGCGTGACAGTGTCTTTTGGCTCCCGTACAGCGCGTGTGCGCGTGGGGGAATGGATAATGAAAAGGGAGTGTTACAAGAAGGGGAACTAGAGTTTTAAAATAAAAGTTTCCAAAAGAAGTAGGGGTCACTTTGGAATAAAACAAAAGAATGGATATGCATGTCAAAGTGAAAACATTCCAATAAAACAATTTACAAGAAAGAGATCATGTTTTCATTTTCTCCAAGGAAAGAGAAAAATTGGTAGTATTGCTTTCTTAGCAAGGAAAGTTTAAAAAGGAATCAAATTGTTAGTGATGCAATTTAAAGCTATACCAGTTTGTATACAAATTTGCTGATTTATTTTACTGAGCATTTACGTGTTTCTACATGGACCTGGAAAATTAGCATTTTTTTAGCGACTGTCCAGCTTTTCTTCCTTTTTTCACTTTGCCTAAAGATTTGAAAAGATCCATGCTTATATAGCATGTGGAATATCCGTATGTAATAATGTATAGTTTGACCTCTTCTATGAATCCTTTTGCTGCAATAATAATTGGATAATGACTTGTAAGCAATAATGAAACAATAATAAACACTTTGCATAATTATCTTTGATGAATGATTGGAGTTACAATCTAGTGATAGTATCTTGGAATGAGAATATCAAGCTCTCACATTGTTAAATGATTACTCTGTATGCAATTTTTCTATTGCAACTAAATCCAATTTTATCCATCATTTTCTTACAAGTAAAAGTGAGAAATGAAGGCCCGCCCTCCAAATTGTTCAAGAACAGCAACGTTGATTTTCTCGACCCTTTAATTTAGAATTAGTCAGTTTTATTATTCAATGAGACGAGAAAAGGTTATAGCTCAATGGTAGAGTATCAATAAGAAGCTCGTGAGATCGACGTGAGGAGATAAAGATGACTATATTTTTGGCAGCAAACTTTCAACGAATATAAAGGACATATAAGAAAAATATTACTAGTATCATTGATTGATATTCGGTTTAAAGGAGGGATGAAATTAGTAGAAAAATTAATAAAAAGTGGTGCTATTTATGAATCCAAAAGGGGATCGAGACAACAACTCTGCTGGCTACGGCAATGGATCGAGACTTCACAGAATTAATTAGTAGTAACTTATTAATTACAGAAGTCCTTGTATAAAGCTGTGGTTGTGCAATCCTTTTTCTGTTATATAAACACTTTCATAAGTGCAGACATTAAATTGATACTGTACTAAATAATGGTGCATTACTGATTGGTTTATTACCAACCCCCCCTCCCCTACCTCAGACGGCTGAAATCAACGGTGATTCAAAGGTTAGCTAATTTGTAACAAAAAGATCGAGAGATGTTTCAGAAGTTGAAACTCGTAAAAATGTAGATTAAATCAGTTCATTTTTTATTGGACTCGGCAGCAAAATTTTAACCTGTTTATCCCTATGGTAAAAGCTAATTGGACGTTAAACTTTTTTCAAAAAAAAAAAAAAAAGACAATTTTTTTAATCAAAGTAGCGAAGAAGCTATCTAATAGTTCCATTTCACAATTAGTGAATAAGATAATTGGACTTTAACTACTTAATAATTCTCTTATCAGAACCTTTAATTAATTCTCTTATCAGAACCTTTAATTTACTTTCTCCAATTATAAGTTCTTTTCAAGTTAATTTTATTGAGAATTTTTCTTAATATTATATAAATTTGAATTTTATATCATATTATTTTTTCAAAAGTTATTTCTAAGGGGCATGGAGCCCAAGGACCAATGGTCAGTCCTGGCTTCTTCTCCCTATAAAGAATTTAGGGAAAGGGAGGAAAAATACCCCAAAACTGTTATGGTTTTGCCCTGATTTTCTTATCATATTTGAGTTTTACTTTTCTCTTGAAGGAAAATTAAATAATTACCATAATTATTTTTACTTTTCTTGAAAGGAAAATATAATTCTCTTCCATATTTGGTTATTACTTGGCTTGAAGAAAAAGTGTTGGACATCTATAAATTGAAAACATCCTTCCCACAACTAGAAAATATAGAAAAATATCTACAATATAGTCCTTTAGAGAGTTTCACTTAAGGGTAGATTTATTCTCTCAATAGTTTTAGAATATTTTTTATATTAATATTATAATGTGTAGGTCAGTTGACACCACTCATATCATATAATAAAGTTTCTTTTATAGTTTTTTTTTGTCGCCTGATTTATTGTCATTTAAAGTTTGCAATTATAGTTTCCGCATGACGCCCTGATTATTTCAATCACCAACAAATAGTATCAGCGCCAATGGTTCAATGAGGTTAAAGACAGGTTCAAGGTAAAACAGTTCAAGTTGCAACCAATTCGACGATAATGAAGGTTTTTGTCCAAAAAAAAAAACAAAAAAAGATATCTAGAGTACTACATATGGATATAATTTTCAATCATATTTTCAACAATCCTGCTGATGCATATTTTTAAAACAAAAATTATTTGTAACTCATGCTTACTTTAATGCATGAGCTCCAATTTTCAACTCATGCTTACTTTTAACGCATGAGACACTACAAAAAAAAAAAGGGTAATATGCAGAGGTTGAAAGTTGCAATTCGCGGGGGTTTAGCCTCCTCTAGCAACTAGCGGAGGCTAAAAACCCCCCACGAATTGCAACTTTCAATCTCCGCAAATTACTTTTTTTTCTGTAGTGAGCTCAAATTTTTAACCCTTGCTTTACTTTAAAGGCTTGGGCCAATTTCAACTCATGTTCACTTTTAACGCATGGGTTCCACTTTCAACATGTGCTCACTTTTAAAGAATAAGGCTCAAAATTTCAACCATACCTACTTTTAACCATGAAAATCAGCAGTGATGAAGATTATGTTAATGGAAGCATTTAAGATTATTTTTCTAGAAAATTCAGGCCAAGGGGAGATTTGTTAAGGATTGTCCTGAATTTCCTACCTTATTTGGATTCTACACCATAATTGTGTTTTATTTCAAAAAGGTTTTCTTGATGGAAAAGGTTTCGTTAGTGGAAAAAATCTCTTCCATATTTGAATAATACTTTCTTGGAGGAAAATTTTCGGACTTCTATTCGTCCTCTCACACAAAACATACAATAGCATCCACAATGTAGTCCTTTAAAGAGTTTTGTTTAGGGGAGCTTATTCTGCCAATAGTTTTTATGCTTTCTTATTAGTTTTTCATATGTAGATCAATTGATCAAACCATATTAGATTATTATATCTTTTTTAGTATATTTTTCTTTGTTGTCCGATTTATCGTCGTTCAAGGTTTGCAGTTATACGCTTCTGCATGATGCCCTATTATTTCGATCACCAACAAAAACTATTCGAAATAGATCACATATATCCTCTATAATGTTTTTGGCTCAAAATGCCCTCATCGTTATATTTTTGGCTCAAAAATACCCTTCAAGTAGCCAAATAACTTAAAAATCAGATAAAGGGCAAAATATACCCATGTACTGATGGAAAAGGGCCATATATACCCCTCATTATACTTTGGGTCCAAATATACCCTTCTTCTATTAAAGTTGTCCACCTTGGACATACTATCCTACATGGCAATGATGCTTGATGAGGTGGATGCCACATGGCATTGCCACCTCATCACCCCTAACCCATTTTACTCCTTCCGTCTTCCACCACTAAAATTTCCACCCCCTTCACCACCATTGTCACTATTACTGCCATATAGTTACATCTCTAGAAAAAAAAAGACTTACTATTGAAATTAGGAAAAAAGAAAGAGCTTCTAGAAGATTCGAAGCAGTCGCAACTAGCAAATCGCAATCGCGCACAGATTTAATTGAAGAAACAAGGACCTGTATTAAAAAAAAAAATTGGGCAAACATATCAAAATACAATCATCTCATCATATCAAACAACAGAATATGAAGACAAATAAAGTCATATTTAGGACTTTTTTCTAGGTCATGAGAAAAATTAATCTCCTATTTATGCCACGAATTCACCAATGGCAAACAAGAAAAAATAGGGATTTTACCAAAAGAATTTTATGCTTCGTTAGCTATGTCACTATCTCGGCTCTGATTTTCGGTTTTTCATGTGCTTCTTTTCAGATAGGTAAAAAAGTGATGGGATATAACTAAATGCTCCGTTCTCTTTCTTCCATGGAAAACAAATGGAAATATCACTAGGCAATCGACATATCTAAAGTATAAGATAGATGTATAGAGAGAGATAGATGTGTAGAGAGAGAATTGGAAGGACAATTTTTTCTAGAGCCGTAATTATATGGCGGTAACGATGGTAGAGGGGGTGGAAATTTTAGTGGTGAAAGAGGGAAGGAGTAAAATGGGTTACGGGTGATGAGGTGGCAATGCCACGTGGCATCCACCTCAACAAATGTCACTGCCACGTAAGATGAAATGTCCAAAGTGGACAATTTTAACGGAGGAAAGGTATATTTGAGCTAATAGTATAGCGGCAGGGGTAACCCAAAGTATAACGAGCGGTATATTTGGCCCTTTTCCAATAGTACAGGGGTATATTTGGCCCTTTTTCGCTTAAAAATACTCTTCCTACTAACAGTTGCTCCAAAACAAGCAAAATTGGCCAACGTTTGCCCTTAAATTATTCGATGTGGAGAAATTTTGGCTTTGAAATCTTGTTCTGGTATAAAATTAAAAATACTAATTTTAATTGACTTGGGTAGCTAGAAGAATTACCTATGTAATACCTCGTACCTTTAAACTAAGCCGCGTCTATGACTCGTGTGATCCTAAGCCAAAAAAGAGTTTAAGTCAAAAAATCGTACTCGCCTGGCAGTGGCATTTAATTCATTGCCAGAGACGGACCGTCGATTTTCAAAATGCACCGTCCCTAGGAACCTCGTTTTGCAAACTCTCTGGACTTTCTCAGACTACTGACAGTACGGTTGAATCGACGAACCGTCAACACGTCGACGGACCGTCAATGATGCACCGTCAAAACTCAAACTCGGACTGTCAAAGCAAGTCGTGTCGACAGACTGTCAAGTGCACCATCAATCCTCCTCGACAGCAAACAGTATAAATACGACACTTCATTCTAGAAAATCAGTTTTCACAAATTCCCAGGCCCTAGCACGAAGGTTTTCTTCTCCCATCGATCCAAACACATCAAGGAAAGCCATTCCAAGCCCTTCCAAGTCAATTCTAGCATGTATTCATGTAATCTAACAAGGGTTCATCATTCCTAACTAAGGGTTTTCATGACAACCCATCTAAGGGTTTCACGATTAAGGCTTTTGGATTCCTTCTCCAAGTTCAGATAATTGTTACAAGTTTTGGAGCATTACAGGTATGTAGGTTTGCTATCTATGTGCGGGAACATCATTGTTCTTTCCCACGCCACGTCCTCTATGATTATACGAAATTTCACCTAAACTAGGGTTCTAGACATGTTCATGATAACCCTAAGTACATGTACCATAATTGCTTTAATAGTTCGTTATTGTGCTCTTGATATTCCCTTCTGGTTATGAAGAATTTGTTTGTAATCCATAAAAACCCATACTTTGCATTCCATGGGTTCTTAAATGCAAGGTATGAACTTTTACGTATATTTCATGAAATTCTACATGCCTCCATGTTTTATACAAGTTATACTATGTACTTATATCCATGCTATACTATACTCATGAAATCATGTTTGCAAACCATGTTTATGAATCAAGTTTACACGTCATGATTACAAGCCATGTTATACGTACTATCGGGGCCAGATGCCAACTATATCCATGTTCATGTTTTCAGAGAGTAAAGATAGGTTTAATGAAGGCTCAAATAGCCCCGAAACTACATATGCCAAATTTTAGGGAAGCTGGTCGACTGTGCCCGCATTAGACAACACCTTCAGACAATTGAATTAGATCCATTTTCGTGTCATGCTTATATCCGACACTGCGGCAAGGCACGGGTCGCTCTCGTCGGTCCGGCTGTGCACGGACCACGTACCCACATGGTGATCCCATGTTGTCAGTTATACTAGGGATCTCCCCCCCCCCCTACCACCACACACACACACACACACACACATATATATATACGCGCATAAGAAACGTTTTACTCACGTTATACAAGCGTTACCATGTCGACGCATGCTCATGTTCGGGCCTTAGCTTCGCTCTATTATTTCGGTGCCGTGTTTATTCATTCAGCTTGCTTTACATACCGCACAATTCAAGCATGTACCGATGCCACGACCCAACCCCGGAGCCGCGATTAGTGCCCGAGCCGGGCACCCAAACATACCCATTAATCGTAATCGCATACGACACGTTCATACACATACAAATATCGTACGTCGTCTCTTAACCGCACGTACACAAACACGTATATATACATATCGAAGCCAAGTCGTCATATGGCCCAACGGCCCAACATATACACAAATACATATCCGGACGTATCATATGGCGCAACGGCCCCCAAAAATGTACAAAT